>NW_027210400.1:0-74825 GCF_027789765.1 Dendropsophus ebraccatus | reverse complement strand
TGACGGACATCTGCCGACTTGCCCCTTCATTGATAAATGAGGATTGGTTTTAATTCCTGTTAGAGATGAAGAATAACATTGTTAAATTGTTAATTTATCTCCAGGCCATGGCAATCTCTGCTCCTGACGTTCCCCTATGACCTATCAACACTGGTGTCAGAAAGTTTTATAGATTTGTGTTTACTTCTATTTAAAATATCAAGTCTTCCCCATACTTATAAGCTACTGTATGTCCTGCAGGAAGTGGTGTTCTATGGGCTCTGGACAGTTCCTGACGTGGACAGAGGTAGCAGCAGAGAGCACTGTTTCTGAATGTAAACAAAACATTTCTGCAGGACATATAGCAGCTGATAAGTATTGGAAGACTTGAGATTTTAAAACAGAAGTAAATTACAAATCTATATAACTTTCTGACACCAGTTGATTTTTGCTGGACAACCCCTTTAAGCTTGTTTTAGAAGTTTCTTTTAGATCTGGACACCCACAGGGAGACATTTACTGTGAAACTCAATAATAATGATTTATAAGCCACCAAACTCTGTAATAAATGTATATGTAGCCTTCTCAAGAATGACTATCTGAAACATTGGTTAAAGGGGTATTCCATTATTGAAAAATGTTGTTTTGAATTTTGTTGAAAAGATGGTGAAGGGATAGCAAAAAAAAAAAAAAAATGTGTGTGAACAACGTAAAATACCATTGGTTGTTCGCTAAATAATGTCTGCCAATAAATGTCCAGAACATTCATTTATTCTATGCATTGTGTGAACTATTGTCCTTGTTTCCATACACTTCAATGGAAACACCGAAGACTGAAAATAACAGCCATTATTTTACTAAAAAAAATGACAGTGTATGAACATAGCCTAAGACATAAAACTTACTAATACAGTGTTATCACTAACAGTACTGGCTTCAGAGTGTTTATGCATGATAGACGCCTGACAGGAAGTTGTGTAGTCCTTCCATTTTCATGGTGGTGTTGTCTCCAGTTTCCCAGCTCCTCCCTCTCTCATTCTCTGCTGTCTCAGGAGTCATGGCTGGATCTAGTCTCTCAGCTTAAGCCCCACCTCCCCCGAGTGATGTCAGTGGCAGAAAATCTGAAGTGACCATACCCCAACAAACTATTTGTAGCAGAGGTGGGTGGGGCGCTGAAGTCACAGCTCTGGGCGTGGACCTGGCAGGAAGTAGGTGAGGAGAGGGTACTCTGATGAAGAGCTAAAGGGAAGCAATGCATTCTGGGGATTGTACTATTGCACAACCAGAAAATAATACAAGAGGTATAGACCAACAAACAATTACATTTTGGAGACAGGTAAATAATGTTGTATGCTTATGCAGCATTTTTATTTTTATACCTCACGTTGGAAACCCCCTTTAATAAATTCTGCCCATGCACTAACACCACCAGACAGCTGCTGTCAGAGGTCAGTGTGGTCACATTACCTCTATAGTCCTGTCCCCTGATGTAAGCCCCAGCCTGAAGTGGATCTGTTATGATTTGGAAGGTGAAGGAGACTTCCTGGCTCAGAGTACAGTGCTGTAGGCCCCGCTATGCAGACCATACCCCTCCCCCGCTCTCTCCCACCCAGTACAGGAAGCTCTTAAACCAAGCAATGCTTTAAAACCAAGTCACAATTTTGAAAAACTGAGGTCTTAAACCAAAACGCTCTTAAACCAAGTTACTCTTAAACCAAGGTACCACTGTATATGTATTTATAGTTGTGGTCTATAAGTGGACACCACCCAGTATGCCCTGACATCCCGCTGTAGGTTTGGATTGCTGCTCTGGAGCCACTGGTCAGCTGTAGGCAGCTGGTATGGCTACATGTGAGTCCAATGTGTGGCTACAAGTTCCAGCAAAACTAACATTCCTCATCCTGCTAAAAGTTGTAGTTGGTGGAAAGTCACTGGTTGTATAAATGAGATCATAGATACAGACTTGGCACTATGCAGTTACATCTGTGTAATGTATCCAATGTATATGTGTATGCAATGTGTGATCTAAAGCATGTACATGGAAGGTGATAGCTGGATCCTCAGATAACCATCTTCAGTAACATCATGATAAATACTTTCTCTAGATGTAAAACTAAGGGCCCTATTCCACCAGACGATTATCGTTCGCATAATCGTTAACGATTAACGATCTCAAACGACCGCTATTGCGAAAGACCTGAAAACGTTCACTCATCTCCATGGAACGATAATCGTTACTTATGATCGTATTTGCGATCGTTTTTTCTTCGCTATTTCTTCGCTATTGCATTCGTATCTACTGCAAACGACCGAACGACGTCTTATTCAATGCGAACGTGCAACGATAAAAATAGGTCCAGGTCTTATAAAGCGATCAACGATTTCTCGTTCAGTCGTTAATCGTTAACTGCATTTCAACCGTTATCGTTTAGATTAGAACAATTTAACGATAATCTGAACGATAATCGTCGGGTGGAATAGGGCCCTAAGTAACTAACTAGAGAAACACAATAGATACAATACACAACATAAAATGGGATCATATAGAACACAATAAAACATAAAATCTTCGAGTATGTATAAAGAATAAGAATGTATGAAATGTTTCCTCACCGAGGGTCTTTTCCAGACAAGTCCTTGCACCTTCTCGGAGTTTGGACCCAGATCTTTGACTCCAAGAGACGACTGGGCAGCGGGAAATGCGGGGTCCTGAAATAGGGTCTTAGAGGCAAAGCACTGTGCCTTCAGCTCCTCATGGTCTTGGTTTAAGTATTTCCTTGGGTTCTGGTAGCTCCCAATACCCAAGGCGGTGGCTTTGTCCTTGGCTAGTTTAGCAGCTACACTTGCCATAGTGCCGTCCTTCTGTGTGCAGGGGCTGAAGTGCGACAGTAAGGAGCCCTATATGTGAATATATAGTCAGAGAACCAGATGTGAGGAAATATCCAAAGACACAAGGGAGGAGATAGATAATAGCTGAGGGGTGTGAGCAAGGTTGTCACCTAAAGCAAAGGTCAGGTCACCCAGATACAGAAAAACAAAAGCAAACCTGCCCTTACATATTACCTTCCTCTTGTTTCTTGCCAAGGGGGTCGTACTTCAAGGGTCAAGGAGACCTAGTGATATATGGAGGCTATTATGTTGTGTCCATTGAGACTAGAGCTGCAGTTATGACATCTGTAGGAGACATCTAAAGAATGTAGTGTCAGCTCTGCAGCTACATGTTGTCTCCATTAAGTGGTTGTGGAGGAACTGCAGCTCCCGCAAAACGGAACCCTAGGCTTAAACCATCAGTGAAGATTAAAGATGAACAAATTCACAGTAGGAACCAAGTAGAGCGCTTCCTTCCTATCTGCATTCTGCTCATCAGGCTGTGGGCTTTGAAGTCCGCTCCGCTTCCTGCCGCTCCTCCCCGGGTGCTGGGAAAAGATGGATCCAGTTCTGGGAAACTGGGTGAAGTGTGGCAGTGTCTTGTGTCTTTCATACTTCTTTCTTGTCGGATATAGATATAATTTGCTAGTATGTGTAGGCCGTGCACCCACCTATAATTTACATTATATCTGTGCAAGAGTTTAGCAAAACTGTGTATTATATCATTGTTTAATATAGAACAGTATTGTATAATATAGTATAGTATATAGGACTACCCCACCCCCACACAATAAGATAATACATGATATCAGTTATATACATATACATAAACACGACCTTCCCAGCTGATACAGGGGAGGTCTGAGCCGGATCTTTCTAGATTTTATTGTTATCTATAAACTAGTATCTGGCAGTGAGAATGTGAGAATGTGAGTCTGGAGGAGAATTCCTCTTGGTGTAGGAGTTTATGGAGCAGTCACTTCAAAAGGGTCATAAAGATGAAGGGTCTGAAGGGGGAGTAACTTTCCACTATATATTTAGGTAGTAAAGGGGGCAACCTCTATTGCCCAGGGCAAAAACATGCTCCGCTATGTTGGAGAACAGTATATGTATACAGTATAGTTGGTACAGAATATGCTTAATTCTATTGCAACATTGTCCTCACCCAGTCAATGTCAGCTACGGGACTATTACACAGAGCCATTACCTGCCAAACTGGGCAGATATCGCCCTGTGTAATACAGACAGCAATCAGCCGAGGAGCCGATCATCAGCTGATCACTGTCTTTACTGACTCTGTACCCACAATCTGACCCCCCAAACCGCTTGTACCTTCGGATAGCTGCTTCTAATCCAAGATCTGTCCCGGGGTCCGTTCGGCAGGTGATGCAGTTATTGTCCTAAAAACAACTTTTAAACTTGCAGCCCTGTGCCAAACTGGCGTGGCCTAGAGTGTGTATGCATTAGGCTGGCACAACCTCTGTCCCTCCTCCCCGCCATCCTCATCATTAGGAATGCTCCATTTTCTCCTATTCATCAGCTGTGAGAACACGGCACATGGGCTGGATCGTTAAGGCACCTGTGTAGTGTTCACTGCAGAGGAATAGAAAATATCCTGCCAGTGGCATTTCTAATAATGAGGAGGGAGGGAGGAGGGACGGAGGGGTGGTGCAAAGTTAGGGCACAGATACTCTAGGCCATGCCAGTTTGGCGCAGGGCTGCAAGTTTAAAAGTTGTTTTTTAGGACAATAAGGCTGGGTTCACACTGCGTTTTCAGCATACGTTTAACGGATCCGTTTTTTTAACGGACAAAAAATAGTGTCAGCAGTGTTTTTGTGTCCGTAAAAAAAAAAACGGATCCATTTTGATCCTTTTTTTTTTAATAATGGAAGTCAATGGAAAAACAGATCAAAACAGATGCACACAAATGCATCCGTTTTTTGCAAAACCCAGTGTGAACCCAGCCTGATTGCATCACCTGCCGAACGGACCCCAGGACAGATCTTGGATTAAAAGCAGCTATCCAAAGGTACAAGGGGTTTGGGGGGGTCAGATTGTGGGTACAGAGTCACTTTAAACAGGTTTAAAAAATCATCTGCCAAAAGCCAATTACAGCAAGGGATACGCGGATATTGCAAACAATGTCTGTGAAGCCCTGTTTATCAAGCTGTGTGATAAGCTCTGTAAGCGAGCACAGATCTAGCAGATCGGTGCTCCTTTAATGTGGGTTCAGTCTGTGGTCAAAAACCACAGTGTTTCGCTGCCATGAATGGCGACCCACAAATAGTCCTGACCTTGCAAAAATTGCCATGTAACCCCAGCCTGAGGGTCCTTTTACACAGCCCGATATGGGACCATGCAAGGATGCAAGAGAGTACCAATCGGCGAGATCAGCGCTCATTTGCATTGCCTTTAGAAAGCAGAATCAATAGTGCTACTGGGCCACACAAACAATCAATGTATCGTTTGTATGGCCAGTTAGCTATTTTGCCACGATAATTGGAACAAATTTTGAAAGCTGTGCAAAAGTTGCAATCAAATTCCCTGCTCCTCGGCCGATCATTGACACTTTTTCACAGGGCGATTATCAGCCAAAGGACCGCTACTGGCTACACTCCTTGCGATAGTTAACCTGTGTAAAAGGGTCTTGACTTCCTGATCACAACCATTTCTTTGTTGTTCAAAATAGCAGTGCAAATCTCTGTTGTTTAATCTATTTTAGAGGGTTTTATGTGTTTTTTATGTATTTTTGAGGGGAAAATATATATATATTTCTTTACAGTTTTTTTTAATCTCATATATATTTAGTATTTTGACAAATACGCAGAGAAAAGCAATTCCACTAATTTTATTTATTTTATCCGTGCCCTCAGATACTTGTATGAACAGTCACTTATACATATCAATGTAATACCTATGTTCTGCATTGCTCCATTAGATCAGTATGATAATGTGTGGAAAAGTACAAACTGTTAAAATATAATGTTATCAAAACCACTCGACGATTGGCATAAATGTAAAAAAAAAAATAAAAAATGCCATGACTGCTGTTTTTTTTAGATTCCATCTTATCCCACAAAACATGAAATAAAGTGATCAAAATGGATCTATGAAAACATGGTACTGATTTATATAGTAAAACTACACATTATAGTGCAACTCCAATAAAGCTCAGTGGTCAGAGTACGCCAATTGCAATCATTATAAGACTATGTTCACACAACGTAAGAGACCATCCGTTCCTTGACCCATCCGGGTCATGGAATGGCCGGTCTCTGAAAAGATCATCCCGGCCGGTACTGCAGTACCGGCTGGATGATCTTTAACGCTGCAGAGTTTTGATGCGGGCGCATCTGTGCGCGCTCGCATCAGAACTCCCCACAGCACACTATGGAGCGTGCCTCCGGAGCCGCTCGCTCCACTGTGTGCACTGACAGGGTTTTCTGCACCCGCTATTCAATGAATAGCGGCCGGAGAACTGACATACACATAGTAGGAGAGAACACTGTATAACCCTGTTGTATAGCTGATTGGGTGCAATGTGTCACTAGTATTATATTAGAATAGACCAAGTTGTTTAAGTTGTTCAAGCATCTGGGTTGGTCTTATAACATCTCTACAAGATCTTCTCCTCATATACATTATATCAGGATCTCATAAAATAAATAAAATCACTTCCAGATGTCATCGCCACAATGATATTCTATTATATATTATTTACAGCAGGGATGGGGAAACCACTGCCCTCCAGCTGCTGCAAAACTGCAATCCCTGTCCTAAGTTTTAGCTCCAGGCATGATGGGAATTGAAGTTTTGCAACAGCTGAGGGCGACCTCTCTGATCTATATTGCTTATATTCAAAGGAGCTGTTATCTGATCCATAGGTTTTTAGTGGGACGTCCGTTATGGTTAAAACTATCTGTTTGACGAGTTTCCATAAGACTTATGTTTCTCTCCTGTCAAAAAACTGGACCCTGATAGATGTGTTTATTGTGCAATCTGAGTCTATGTCAGCAGGATGCCGGGGATGGCTGTCTTGTTTCATCCTGTTTGGCCTCTGTTTTTTCTTAAAGGGAATCTGTCAGCACCTAGAGCCGACCTGAGGTCCTGACAGTGTGCTAAAGTGACAGCTTTCTAGTTAGGCTAGGTTCACATTGCGTTTTCAGCTTACGTTTAACGGATCCGTTTTTTTTTGGACGAACACAAAAGTAGTGTCAGCTACGTTTTTGTGTCCGTTAAAAAAAAGTATCCGTTTGATCCGTTTTTTTTTTTAAAATGGAAGTCAAAGGAAAAACGGATCAAAACGAATGCACACCGATGCATGAGTTTTTTTCATCCATTTTTTGCAAAAAACGCAGTGTGAACCTAGCCTTAGCTCCATGAATATTCTGCGCCAGATGGCCTCCTGCAGGCTTGCGCCAACCTCCATATTCACACATGTGGCGATGCTGTCAAGGGCCGTGCGTGCCATCCTGACCGTTTGCTAATGATATCACAGGCCGCGTGCCTCTTCTCTTCATTATTCACATAGGCGCGGTAGACTAATTATAAACTTGAGAGGAATACTAATCCAGTATGTGCAAATATAGGCACAACACTACAGATCCCTTTTGCAGGGTTAGATCTATGCAGCTCACAGAGGACCAGACCCACAACAAGGACAACCTTGTGTATAAAACCACAACAGAAAATCAGAACAGTGCCCGACTGGCCCACCAGAGGACCGGAGAATCCTCCGGTGTGCCCCCAGCTTTAGACCCTGCACTGACACTGACTGACATGTTGTTTCTCACTGGTTCTTCATTGGTGGGCCCCCAGGATCATTTCCTCTGGTGGGCCCCAGATACTGCAGTCTGACACTGCATCAGAAGTCGCTCCAATATCACAGAGTGTAGACAGGATATCCAGAGGGGTAGGTTCCAAATAATAAAACTTATTTGAAAAATCAAACGCATTCGGGCTCTCATTTCCTGAAGCATAACAATACAAGACATTTCATTCCTTAAATACCCTACATGAGCTGAAAAGCCCATCCCCCCCCCTGTTGTAGGTCAAAGGGCAATCAGCTCATACATATGTCATATAAAACACATACATGGGATCTACATAAATAAAAACTATTATGTAAAAAGCCATATGGATGTGAGAAAACATAAAACACAAAAAAAGGCGCCACTAAGCTCCGCTGAAACGCCACTTAGCCTGGTGGTGGGGATCAATCTAGTGGGGGTGGGGCTTAGACCTTTAGGCCAGCCCTTCTAATGGCCGCTAAGGAGCGGGGCCTATGTGCCAATGACGTCACAGCGGGGGCATGGCTAAGTGATGCTGGGGCGGGGCTAAGTGGCGCTTCGGCAATGAAGTCCCGCCCAGGTCTCCTAATCCGCAGATGATAAAAGATTACTTTTTACTGGAACAAGCACCATGACGTATGATATAAAATAAGTTATAAAAACTGCAAAAAATGGAAAGGCACTTGGAGCTGCAACTACAGTGTCTGTCTGTCTGCCTGGCAGTTATATGTGACATCACAGCCTTGATGACATCATCACGGAATGTTTCTCTGTGTATGCTAGATGTAAACAACTTTTGCTCCATTCACACATGGTAAATGTAAAGCCTTATATGTGCACTCACCGGCCAAGGTGCTTACAACACGCAGGGTGGTATGAAAAGTCTGCTACGCACCCTGGGGGGGGGGTGCATTTTTTGGAAAGGCACCTGGGGTGCAGCTACGCACCCTGTGGGGGGTTGTATTTTTTGGAAACACACTTGGGGTGCAGCTGCGCACCCTGTTGGGGGGAGGTGTATTTTTCGGAAAGGCACTTGGGGTGCAGTGGTGCACCATATGGCGGTTTATTTTTTTGGAAACGCACTTGGGGTGCAGCTGCGCACCCTGGGGGAGGGGGTTGTATTTTTTGGAAAGGAACTTGGGTTGCAGCTGTGCAACCGGTGGGGATTTAATTTTTTGGAAAGGCACTTGGGGTGCAGTGGTGCACCAAATGGCGGTTTATTTTTTAGAAAC
Organism: Dendropsophus ebraccatus; assembly: GCF_027789765.1. Lineage (NCBI taxonomy): Eukaryota > Metazoa > Chordata > Amphibia > Anura > Hylidae > Dendropsophus > Dendropsophus ebraccatus. Next base: position 65,956 of record NW_027210400.1, on the reverse strand, counting down.
GCACTTGGGGTGCAGCTGAGCACCCTGTGGGGGGTGTATTTTTTGGAAAGGCACTTGGGGGCAGCTGCGCACCCTGTGGGGGGTGTATTTTTTGGAAAGGCACTTGGGGTGCAGCTGTGCACCATATGGCGGTTTATTTTTTGAGAATGCATTCGGGGTGCAGCTGTGCACCCTGTGGGGGGGTGACTAATGTCGGATTTTTGGAAACGCACTCGGGAGGGCACTGAACCTGGAAGTACTGCAGTACAAGGTCAAGGCCTGGAGAGGACAGAGCACGGTCTTTTTCCGTCTCACTGTTCTAAAAATCCATCTCATGTACATATATACAGTATATATATATATATATATATATATATATATATATATATATATATACTACACCTCTGGTCTAAGCCAAAAGGCTATAAGGGAGCGGCCTCTGAGGGGACGCCACAAAAGCCAATCAGACAACACATGGCATACATGTCTCAGTTTGGCGGCGGCTTTACCATGGACAACATAGAAGCATTTATCTCTCTCTGTCACTATCTGTCTATCTGTCTGTCTGTCTGTCTGTCTGTCTATCTATCTATCTATCTATCTATCTATCTATCTATCTATCTATCTATCTATCTAACAGCAGAACGGAGTGCACTCACAGGAACAGGTGCTCGGAGTGCCAGCAATGGAGACTGGATCCACGTCTCCTCTTCAAATAGTAGCAAGGAATTGCAGCACTTCCAAAGTAGTGAAAACAACTGGTGGTTTATTTGGTGAAGCAAATAACAAAAAATCAGCAACGTTTCTGTCTCATCACGAGACCTTTCTCAAGCACAAAAATCAGTGACTCATATCCTTTTATATACTTAGTGAAATACAAAACAGGTGAATAATCACAGTGAAATCATGTGACTCAAAATACACAAGTGTTGTGAAAATTTTTTACAAAATCAGGAACACTGTGTAGTTACAAATTGCGTATACAATACATTTCATACAGTGATGTATATACAGCCTTACCCTTTAGCCAGATGCTTAGGGCGCGCAGGATCACAGACTCCCCTAGAAAGTTGGAGGTAGCACTCAACACCATGACAGAGGAGTTTGTTGAGAGAGGGTACCCGCGGGGTCTCCTGAGGGAACACAAAGAAAAACAGCTTCAGTAGAGCCGGTATCCAACATGGCGAGCACGGACAAGAGAATACCTTGTGTCACCACGTATAGTGATCTTTCCCCTAAAATAGCAAAGGTGGTTAGACAGCATTGGAGTATCATGAAAGAGAGTTATAAAAATGTACCGGAACTACAGACACCACCCCTGATGTCCTATAGAAGGAATAAGAACTTAAGAGACAGTTTAGTTAAAGGGGAAGTGACTAGAAAAGAAACCGGCAGTGGACAAAAATTTCTTATGGTGAAGAATAAAGGGTCATTCCCATGTAGACAGTGCGTCAGTTGCACATACATGAACAAAGGGACTAACTTTACACATCCATCTACTGGCAAAGTGTATAACATCAATTTCTACCTTACATGTACATCCAGCTGGATAATTTATGTCCTCTGGTGTCCATGTAAACTTTTATACATTGGAGAAACAACCCGAGACATGAGAACCAGATTGAATCAACACAGGTATTCGATTAGAACAAAAAGGGAAGACTTACCAGTTTCCAAACATTTTTTGGACCTGGGACACAGGGAAAGTGATCTAAAGTTAAAAATTTTGGATCATATACCACCCCTCAAAAGGGGAGGTGACCGGACCACATTGCTTAAAAAACGTGAACTTATGTGGATCCACAGACTTGACACATTGCAACCTAAAGGGTTAAATGCGGAATTTGTTATTACAACTAAAATGTACAGATGAATTTTGCAGGGAAGTGGTTTGTCCGAAAGCTCATCTAGATTTTTTGTCTTGTTTCACTCTGTATTTTGTTGTTACTTATATCCTTTCTCCTTTCTTTTTTGTAGATTTCTTTTTGGAACGGCGAGGAGGGCTGCCCACCAATCACTGCTCTGATTGATTGTTGTTTTTTTGTTCTCCATACACTGCCCGGATTTTGATGACTGCACAGTCTTCAATGGACACAGTCACACTGCAGTGTGGAATGCGACATACCAGTATGTGCTGGGGCTTTGGGTTAGATGAGGGAAAAGTTTGCATAGGGGTTTGGGTGACCGTCTGGGAGTCCCGTGGTCCACATCGTGGATCCGGTTGACCCCCAGGTTTTTGACTGGAGAAGCGATTCCGCTATGCGGGAATGCTCTCCTCTCCACCGGATAACCCTGATACACTGGAATGAGTTCCTATCCCTTTACGTCTTTAGACCCATTCTCAGCTCCTTCCCTGTGTGCCCCATTATAGTCAGTGTTCACATGAGATTTTGTTAACACCTGCGTTTTTCATGGATCGAGGGGCCACAATTTTACTGAGCATTTCTAACACTATGACCAGTGTGAAGATACGTCAGAAGCTGCAGAAGTTCCTATGGCTGGACATTAAGTACATACTTGACTGTAGTGACATTGTGTTTGTTGTTATGTCTTCCTTACAATGACGTAAGCCAGTTGACACACACCCACGGACCCGCGCATGCGGGATGATGTTGTTTACAAACCATTCACAACGAGGGCGAACAAGCATGGAGACAACTACATTTTACCTTTTTCTTCTCTGAGCAGTGGTGAGTGGAAGCTATCCCCGCCGATTTAATTTAATATATTTTAACATTGGTAACACGCTGTATATACATCACTGTATGAAATGTATTGTATACGCAATTTGTAACTACACAGTGTTCCTGATTGGAACCCTATTTTGTAAAAAATTTTCACAACACTTGTGTATTTTGAGTCACATGATTTCACTGTGATTATTCACCTGTTTTGTATTTCACTAAGTATATAAAAGGATATGAGTCACTGATTTTTGTGCTTGAGAAAGGTCTCGTGATGAGACAGAAACGTTGCTGATTTTTTGTTATTTGCTTCACCAAATAAACCACCAGTTGTTTTCACTACTTTGGAAGTGCTGCAATTCCTTGCTACTATCTATCTATCTATCTATGTGTTTATGCGTCTATCTAGCTATGTATAGATAGCTACCAATTATTAAAGAGCAACTTTGTTGCCAGCCCTTCAAGAGAATTTTTGGTGCAATCACTTTAAGTGGTCCCATCCCTTTAAGAGCAACTGTGGTCCAGTCCCTTGAAAAGAAACTTTGTTACACTCACTTTGGTACATTCACTCACACCATAACTTTAAGAGTGAATTTGGCCCTTTACCATTAAAAAACGAATTTGGCACCGTCCCTTAAGGCAACAGTTCAAAAAATCAAATAGACATTAACAAGAAGAATTCTCATTTTGCATTCACATTTAAATATTCTCCATTAGCCAACATAATAAAAAAATCCATTCATGACAACTGGTACTTGATAAAAGAGGATCCGGTTCTTGCCACGCAAATACCTGACACCCCTATGGTCACATTTAAGAGATGTAAAAATTTGAAGATTTTTTAGTCCATAGTAAGCTACAAGAAGACAAAAATAAAGAAAATTGTCTTACAAAAGTACCCCGAAAGGTAATTATAAATGCGGATCATGTTCTTGGTGCCCATATTATGGGGAAAACAAAATGGTTACATTAGGAGGCGTGACACAGAAAATAAAAGATCTAATATGTTGCCGAAGTTAAAAATGTTGTTTATGCAATGACCTGTACCTGCGGTTTATACTATATAGGCAAAACCATCAGATGCCTTAACCACAGGTTCAGTGAGCATATACGATCACTCCGCACAGCATAGGAGCGACTTGTTCATCAAACATATGAAAGACGTACATAACAACGACATAAAACAAATTAAGTTCATGGGTCTAGAAAAGATACAAGGAAGTTCTGGGCAAGATGTAAATAAGATACTCCTACAAAAAGAAGCACGTTAATATTGGCCACTAATGCGCAGGGAGCAAGTGGTCTGAACGATAGAATAGACCTCAGTATGTTTCTGTAACACAGGGTTAAATCACATGTTGTTTTTAATTACTTGTGTAACGCCCCCCATCTACGTCCACTCGGTTATAATACACCTGTGTACGTGCATGGGGTAGCGACGTCTGATAGAAGCGCAGCAAGGCGCGAAGCAGCTGTCACTCATCAGTGATTCTAGTGCTCTGGCGTTCCTACCACCCGATGTTCACATGGATGGCTTTAATCTTTGATTAAGGAATAAAGAAGTACCTGATTTTACGGGGTGAGTGCGCTCCTTTTTTCTTCTATCCCAGTTGTATAACATTAACTGTGGTTATTGTGAGCAGCACCACGATCCCCTGATCCACCATACTAATCCCGCTTCCACTCCATTCCCTCCAATTTTCACTGGGGTATATCTGTGCAGGCGCTGTGGACTACTTCTTGTTTGGAATTATACTTGGTCCCTTTAAGAGGGACTTATGCAACAGCCCTGCAAGAGTGAATTGTGGGTACTGTCGATTTAAGAGCGACTTTAGTACTGTCCCTTAAGAGTGACTTTAACCGCCGCCCTTTAAGAAGTTGCTCCTAAACGGACGGCACCAAAATCGCACTTAAAGGGAAGGACCAAAGTTGCACTAAAAGGGACAAGACAAAAGTTGCTCATCAAGTGGAGGCAACAAATTTTCTCTTGAGAAACCAGTACCAAAGTCGCTCTCAAATGGACGGCACCAAAGTCGCTATCACAGGGACGGCACCAAAGTCGCTCTTAAAGGGACTACACCAAAGTCACTCTTTTTGGTCAGTCAGTTTAAGAGCGACTTTTCCCAGTGTCTTCCTGGCTTCTGCTCACTGCCCGCAGCCGCCAGGAAAACTGCAAGGACAGCCTCTGAAGTGACAGGCCACTCAGCCAATCACTGCTCGCGGCTCCGTCGGACAGTGATTGGTTGAGCGGCCTGTTACTTCAGAGTCCGGCTCTGAAGTTCCACCGGCGGCTGCGGGCAGAAGCCAGGAAGACACCTGGGAGGGGCAGAAGCCCTCCGGGGAGCGTGGACAGGTACGTAGATACTTTATTCTTTTCTGTACACGTCCATCAGCCAGCGGACGGTGATTTTAGGTCAGGACCAAAAGAGGACGATCAGCAGATGATCATTGCCCCCGGCCGATGGTTGTCTTTATAAGGCTAGGTCACACTGCATTTTTGCAATCAGTTTCTTTCATCCGTTCTGTGCAAAAACAGATGAAAAAAACGGATACATTTGTGTGCATCAGTTTTAATCCGTTTTTCCATTGACTTCCATTATAAAAAAAAAAAACGGATCAAAACGGATCCGTTTTGATCCGTTTTTTTAAATAATGGAAGTCAATGGGAAAACGGATCAAAACGGATGCACACAAATGCATCCGTTTTTTTCATCCGTTTTTGCAAAAAACGGATGAAAAAAAACAAACGGATTGCAAAAACGGAGTGTGAACCTAGCCTTGCACAGAGCGATAATCTGCCCAATCGGCCTGATTCGGCAGATTATGGCTCCTTGTAATAGGGCCCCGAGAATCTTTCTTTTTTTTAAAATTCTTTATTTATCAAATTTTTAATAAGAAGATCAGCCAGCGGTTACAGACAAATAAGGATAAATTGTACATCAACGTATAACATTGTAGCAACCGCTGAAAGCCAACAACATCAGCAAAGAAATAATAAACGCCGCAAAGCAGGCGTAGCTCTTAAACCATTTTTTAGTTGTAAAAAGAGAAGAAGTGGAGAGAAATGGGGAGGAGGGAAAGGGGAAAGACGGGGAAGAGAAAATAAGAAGAAGAGAAAACAAAAAACAAAAGGGGGGGGGGGAGGGGCAGGAATGGGAAAGAGAGAAGAAGGCTCAGGACTCCCGGACCGCACACTAACGCCCTCAGATGGTTTAAAAGCTGCTTGTAGTCGGGAGAACTCTCAAAGACAGTCCAAGCCGTCCAGGCAGAGGCAAATTTGTCTGACCGTTCCTGCAAAGATGTTGTCAACTCCTCCATCCTCTGTATGTCCTCCACCCTGCGATCCAATGACCCCACTGTAGGCGGGATTCTGGACTTCCAATGAGCTGGTATGCAGGCTCTAGCTGCATTAACCACAATTTTCAGGATAGATTTTTTTGTACCGTTTAATGGGGATGTTTGACAGGTGTAGTAAAAAAAGGCAGGAGTGTTTGGAATTTGAAGTTGCAGTTTGGTACTGATGACACTATGGACTCCCTCCCAGAAGGGACGTAGCACTGGGCACGGCCAAAAGACATGGAGTAACGTGCCTTCCTCCACTCCCACACCGCCAGCACGCAGAGGCACCTCTGGGAAGATTCTATGTAATCTACAGGGACATAATACCATCTGGCTAACAATTTATAGCCCGCTTCCTGAAATTTACTAGCAATGGATGATTTATGTGTGAATTGGAACACCCTTTCTAATTGTTTGTCAGTGAGTGTGATGTTGAGGTCCTCTTCCCACTTAGCTACAAAGGGAGGACGAAAATCACCCGGGGCGAGACCAGAAGGGAATAGAATACTGAGAGGGAATGGCGCAATGGGTTAGACCCCAAGCAGATTGTCTCAAAAGAAGTAAGGGGGCGGGCGAACCCTGACGGTGTTGGAAGAGCCCCCAAAAAGTGCGATAATTGTTGTACTCGCCAGGCACCGAGACTAATCGGGTCCCGCACCTCCAAAAGTTCCTGAGCTGTAAGCCACCTATCATGGTGAAGAAAATCCTGTGCTCTGTATTTCCCTGCAGTCCGCCATGACCGGAATGGTCCTGACAGCCCTGGGTCAAACTGAGGGTTCCCCAGAACCGGAAAAAGCGGAGAAGGTCTAGGGGAAACATCCACTCTAGGGAACACTCGTTGGCAGGTAGTTAGGGTTGGGCCTATAGAGGGATGCCTAGACAAATTCCCCAGGTGCGCAGGGTGGATCCAGGGGAGAGACGTGAGAGGCACTGGGGTGAAAGTTTGTTCCAAGTGTACCCATTGCTTAAGACCGGCATGACGATGCCAATCCAGGACTCTCTGCATCACAGAGGCCTCATAATAAGCCCTAACATTCGGTAGCCCTATGCCACCCCTTTACTTCGGTATGAACAGAAGAGAGCGTAAGATTCTGGGCGCCTGTTCCTGCCTAAATAAACTTGGTCAAGTCCTTGGAGAGAAGACGAAAGAAGTGGTTAGGAAGTTAATTGGGAGGGTCTGCAGAAGATATAGGAGTCTGGACAACACATTCATTTATAAATGGAACATCTACCGAACCATGTGTAGAGGCCTTTAGACCACCTGGCTAAGTCCTCATGGAGAGTCCTTATACAAAGTAAGGAAATTATGGACATACAATTCTGAAAGATCCCTGGTGATCCAAACTCCGAGATAACTAATAGCAGTAAGTAGAGATAATAATAGAGATATCTAATAGCAGGAAGTAGAGAAGAAGGAAAGTAAGAAAAAGAAGAAAGTTACAGAGAAGAAAGATCTAGTGTAGGAACACTATTTGCCAAACCTGGCTAATCCAGGGATGGTATAGAAAATACTATGTTGGAACCTCTTTGGGGACGCACAGAATGCACCCGCCGAGGTCAGACTAACGTGGGGTCATGAGGGACTGGAACAGAAACCAGGAACGGCTAATAAAACCCCAATGCACCTATGGAGAAACAACATGTATAAAACTTGAAGGCAACCCACGGGCCTTCTACCCAGTGAGCCCCAACCACCAGAGAGAATATGAGAGAGAGGTAGTGTCAAGAACCATACACTAAGCCCGAGAGAGAAACAACCACGAAAAAAAAAGAAATAAAATAAATAACTAGCTCGCTATGGGCAAATAGATAACAGGGCCTTCTCAAGAACAAAGAGACATCAAATGGAGCGAGACGAACAAAGTCTGCATATCCTCATCAGCCATCTTCTGCCTGGGAGGCGACTTCTCCACCGGGCCGTGATCCCCCAGCACGTCGATTCTTCCTCCGAGGTAGAGGGGCAGAGGCAGATTGCGGCAATGGAAAGTCCAGCCATTCAGGGAGAGAAAGAGATGAAAGCTCCAGGAACCTTGCTAAGTCCTCTGCTTGATCCGGGGAGTGCTGCGTAAAGGCATCATTGCCACAACATATTATCACATGAAATGGATGGCCCCAACGATAAGATGCACCAGCCTCCTGTATCTTCTGCAATAGGGGCTTGAGCAAGCGTCTCATAGCTAGTGTGCGTCTGGACACATCCGGAAGAAGTTGGATCGAGGAGTCCTGGAAGGGGACCGAGCCCTTCGTGACAGGCCTTTTGCAGGATAACTTTCCGCTCCTTGTAGAAATGAATTCTGCAGAGAACATCTAGTCGACCCGGGACCCTCGGACCAGAAATCCTGTGTACTCTGTCTATGTTAATCTCAGTGTCCAGTGGTCTACCCAGGACCGTGTTAAATATAGTTGTGACTGCAAGCTGCAAATCTTTGGCTTGGACCGAGTCTGGGACACCCCTTAGTTTAACGTTGTTCCTGCGTCCCCTGTTTTCTTGATCATCCACTTGGAGCAGTAAAGTACGATTAAGGGAACGTTGCAAGGCAAGGGTGTCCTCTATCTTGGTGATGCGTTTGTCTAAGGCACTAGCACCAGATTCTTGTGAGGACAATCGTTGAGAAAGGGAACCCGATGTCTACTTTCAGTTCCTTTAGCACTTTCTCATGACGAGATTCTACTTGTTGGATTAGAGCAGAAAGGTCCTTCTTTGTAGGCAGATCACTTAGAATGGAATAGAGGTCCCTGAGTTTCATTCTTTATCTACCCGATGGTCTGTCTGATCCCCCTGACAGGGAACAAGCATCACTGGAGGAGTCCCTTTGCATTTGAGTGTGAAATATCATTGGGGTGCTGGAAAAGCCCTCTGAGTCATCTAGAGCAGGGTTCAATGCATATTCTGCCTCAGGAATGTGTGTTTGGTTTTGCAGTGCAGGCAGAATGGCTGTGTCTCCCTCCTGTGAGGAGATGGTGCGACTGACCCTGAGAAAAAGTCTCTGCAGCGCCCCCTCTGTCGTTGTGGGACCCCCCCAGGCAGAGGGTTCCCTGATCACCGGGACCATGGGTCATGTCACTGAGTCCATGAAGGGGGGCTTTATGTGCTGCATGTGCCACCTCAGCAGCTCTCCCCTGACCCTTCTCTATAGCTGCCTCTCCCTGCTGGTCTGAGCGGCGTGGGCTAGGGGTTGTCTCCATGAGGGCCTGTTGTGGGCTACCGAGTCTGGTAGCGCTAGTGCCCGCTGCTGTGGGCAATCGGGTGGTAGGAGACTCACCGGATCGCTTGTCTGCAGTGAGACGGAGGGACCCCATCAGTCCCCTCTGTGTCTGCCTCTGTGAAGCGCGCGGCGCCGCCATCTTTCATGCGGGCGCTGATGCTGCAGAGCGCCGGCAGCTGTCAGGTACCGGGTGATGGAGGAGCCAGGCGTTGCTGAAGGGTGGCTAGATCTCCTTGACATCTCTTGGGAGGTCTCTGGGGTTCTCTGGGAGGCCGTGGGCAGTCAGCGTCGGTGCTCGGGGTGCTGCATATGCCGGAGCTCTCACCAGTACATCCGGCCCGTTCCATGTCCAGGCCACGCCCCCCCGAGAATCTTTCTTGATGCTGAGATGATTTTCTTGATCCCCATGAATAGTGCCGGAGTCTGGATGTAGAGCTGGACTATAGGACTGAGTTCTTGTAACCCGACATCGGGCCAATAAGTCCAGCGCCGCCCCCACCACGGTGATCAATGTCTGTGACTGCTGTGACTATAGTTTATCCTTTATCCTTATGGGGTTTTTTTTGTTTTTTTTGTGCTCCAGCGCCACATCTATCCAGAGGCTGTATCTGGTTTTACAGCTCAGCCGCATTCAAGTGGATCAGCCAATCAGAGATCTGCCTTTAATGGGGTGTTCCCATGTCAGCTTGTTATGCCCTATCTCTAGGATAGAGGAGAGCAGGCTGATTGCTGGGACCTGCAGTGAATGAAGCTCTCACCGTGTCCTTCGCTCCATCCATTCTCTATGGGGACACATAACACTTCTGAGTTCAGTGCTTGGAAGCGTTTAGTGGCCCTGTAGAGAATGGATGGAGCACAAGCCGCTCAGGCACGGTCAGCGCTCCATTCACTGCAGGGATGATTGCGTCTCCATTTTAGGATTGGATCCCCAGCGATCAGCTTGTTATCCCTATCCTATGGGTAAAGGACAACAAGCTGAGATGGGAATCCCCCTTTACGCCAGCCACACGCACCATGAAATGCCGGTCACCGCTCATAAACCCCACAGTCCTCCCAGCTCCACCATATATCCATCCATGATTATTTCAGTAGGGGTCCGGAGCGGCTAACACCCTACAGGAAGAATCACGGGGAGTGTTTGAAATTCAGTATTTTTGATGGAAAGAACAGAACCGCCGACTGGGCCGACGTTCCCATCAAAAATATTGGAAACTCTGATGGATCCCATAGACACAAATGTGAATTGTTAAGGGGGCTGTACAGGATTAGAAGACGTGGCGGCTTTCTTCCAGAAATAAAACAACCCCAGTCTTTGGGTTGCGAGCCGTATTAAAGTCATGAGGCCAAGATAGGTGCGGCGTCGTTTTTGGGAGAGAGCAGCCATTTCTTCTAATCCTGTTTTGCCCCTTTAACAATTCCCCAAACTCTTATAGGGGGGAGTTTTATCAAAGGGTGTAAAATTTAGACTGGTGCAAACTGCCCACAGCAACCAATCACTGCTCAGCTTCCAGCTCTGGTGAAAGAAAGAGGAGCTGTGATTGGTTGCTGTGGCAAGTTTGCACCAGTCTAAATTTTACACCCTTTGAGAAATCTCCCCCTATAGGAAACATGTCAGTGTGCGAAAATGAAATAATGTTGAGGAAACAAAAAAACGAGACGACACATAAGATAGGGGTAAAATGAAGAATTTTATTGGCAAATGTATTATGTTATTGTTATGGGATCCCTAAGCTATTGATCCAAAAGAAGGCGAAAACCTCTGGACATCGGGGGTCAATCTTTGTCGCAGGGGGGAAATTCCTTCTTGCCCCCAAACATAGGCGATCGGTCCGAGGACCCTGGATCAAAGCTGCTAAAGTATGTCACTAGCTGGGGACTGATAGTAATGTAGGGGTAGGTATGATGTAGTGTGGGGGCAGATATCATATAGGGGCAGGTGTCATGTAGGGGTAGGTATGATGTAGTGTGGGGGGGCAGGTATCATTTAGGGGCAGGTGTCATGTAGGGGCAGGTATGATGTAGTGCGGGGGGCAGGTATGATGGAGTGTGGGGGCAGGTGTCATGTAGGGGCAGGTGTCATGTAGGGGCAGGTGTCATGTAGGGGCAGGTGTCATGTAGGGGCAGGTATGATGTAGTGCAGGGGGTAGGTATGATGTAGTGCGGGGGCAGGTGTCATGTAGGGGCAGGTATGATGTAGTGTTGGGGGAAGGTAGCATGCAGTGTATGGGTAGGTATGTAGTGGCAAGTGCGGATGTCATACATTACCAGCGGATGCTTCCTAGCGTCGGCTCCTCTTCAGGATGAGTCTCTTCGGAGGGTGAGGTGGAATGACGAAATCTTCATCCATGCAGGCGCAGAGAATCCTGGCTCTTTCCGATCTTCTGGGCAGAGTCTTTTCTTCGGCCTTGGGCGCTGATCGATACCTCCGCTGGGCCTCCTCGTTGGTCGGCATACATCTCTAAAACAGAAAAATAATTGAAGTCAGTCAGAGATTCTTTTGAAACGATCTAGATATTATTGTTACAGGGATCCTAGCAGCCAATGCGGTGACTTACGTCCTTCTGGAAGATGGGAGAAGGCAGGAACTTGGCGGCGTAGGCGAGCGTCTGGAGGGCCTTCATATCCATGGTCTTCAGATCGACGGCGGGTCCATAGAAGATCGTGAGGCGTTGATAGAAGATCTAAAGAGAAAACAATACAGTGAATGTAAACTTTCCTATAGCAGGAATAAGGGCAGACATATTATACATGTAACCCCGGACAGTTACATAGGGGTCCTATGGGAGGGCGGGTGGCAGGGGGCGACCAACACCTTTAAAAAAAAACCCATTACTATCCCTACATATGGCAATACATAGTGGTAATGATGCCATGGCTCCAAGGAACCGGAGGAGTGTGACCCTGGGGATGGTGGAGGTTCCCTATGACTGGTTCCCCGGTCTCCTCCCATTAGCAGTGCCACCTGGGGCCCTCGGTCTCTGGCTCCATCCCATAAATACACTGACCGGCAGGAAAGCCCGGGCGCCGGCCATCCTCCAGTAGTCCTCAGGTGTCGCCTTCATGTCTCGCAGATGCAGGTCCAGGAAGTCCATGTCCAAAATCGAAATCCAAAAATCGTAGTCCAAGAATCCGAAGCCAAAAAGTCGTATGCCGAGTAATCCAACCAAAAAAATCACCAAGAGAGCGGTCCAAAAAGAGCAAAAGAGCAGCAGTCGCAGAGAAGTCTGTCTTCACCCACAGAGGAGATCCAACAGACAAGGTTGCCTAGCGACGCGTTGCTTTCATTGATGTTGCGTGTTTGTCTCCTGCAATCCTATTGGCTGATCACTGACCAATGGGCTTTGATGACACTGACATGTATAGCCCCCTTCACACTATGCTTTTTTTTTTTTTTTTAACTTTAGGTACAATGTTATGTTACCACATACTGGATTTATCCCTCTAATATATATAGTAACAATGTTCCCTGTTGCCCACGGCAACCAATCACAGCTCAACTATGAAATATTAATTAGACGAGCATTTCCAGAAAAATACTTAGGGGGAGATTCATCCAACTGGTGTAAAGTAGAATTGTCTTAGTTGCCCCTAGCAACCAATCAGATTCCACCTTTCATTCCTCACAGATTCTTTAGAAAATGAAAGGTGGAATCTGATGGGTTGCTAGGGGCAACTAAGACAATTCTACTTCACACCAGTTTTGATAAATCTCCCCCATAGTGCTTGAAAAGAGCGCCCCGTTAACAGTGACTTCCCTTTAAGTTGAACTTTAAGCCTTGATACCCTCCCTTTAACCCCTTAAGGACCGCGGGCGTACATTTACGCCCCCGCTGCCTGGGCTTTAAGGCAAGAGGGCGTAAATGTACGCCCTGGCGCGGACCCGTGCTACGGAGCGGGCTCACGAGCTGAGCCCGCCCCATAGCGGGTGAGGACCGGCTGCTATATGCAGCCAGGCCCTCATCCTCAATGGCGGACGACCGCGATCTCGCGGCCGCCCGCCATTAACCCCTTAAACGCAGCGATCGCGCGGCATTTAAGTATAAGTGACCGGAGCATCTCCGGTCACTTAGCGATCGGGACCCACGCAGCATGTCTGCAGGGGTCCCGATCGCATTTTCTGACTGCCGGAGGTCTTCTCCTTACCTCCGTGCAGTCTTCTGCTCGGTCCTCTGATTCAGCCTGCCACAGGCGGGCTGAATCAGAAGATCGCAGATAACACTGATCCCTGCAATGCTATGGCATAGCAGGGATCAGTGTTACTGATCTATTGTATGTACAGGATAGTTCCCTAAGGGGACTATAAAAGTGTAAAAAAATAAATAAATAAATGTTTTACACAATGCCCCAAAGCCCCTCCCCCAATAAAAGTGAAAATCACCCCCCCTTCCCATTTCATACATAAAACACATAAAAACTAATAAAGTTAATTAACATATTATATATCGTAGCGTGCGTAATCGTCCGATCTATTAAAATAAAACAATATTATTGTCACGGCCGCGGCGGCGGCCCGCGTTCCGGGCCGCCGCCGCGACCGCCTCCTGCCCCATGCAGCAGCCGGTGTCCATAGTCAGGGACCCGGCGCTGCTGTTACTTCGGCCTCGGGGGGCGCCTCACCTCTCCACGTTCCTGTCTGTCGCTGTGCCGGCCGGCGCGCGCGTCCCCGCCTCCTAGGGCGCGCGCGCGCCGGCTGTCTCAGATTTAAAGGGCCAGTCCGCCCTTAATTGGTTAGTTGCACCAATCACTCCCCTATAAATCCCAGCATGCCCTGTCCCTTGTGTTGGAGCCTCTACATGCTTCCCATAGCGTTTGGCCCAGCTCCCTGTTGTTCCTGACCATAGTCCTTGTCCCTTGTTCCTGTCCTTAGTCCTTGTCCCTATCCTTGCCCGCTGCCTTCCCATTGTTCCTGATCCCTGTCCGCTACCTGGTCCCCACTCCTTGTTCCTGGTTCCTGCTTCCCCGTTACTCCATTGCTCCTGTCTTCAGCCTGTCTCCTGCGGTCACGACTACAGACCTCTGCCACTACCATCTCCTGCCTACTGCTCCTGCCACGCCTCGCCTGCCATCACCAGCAACCAAGCCAGGGGTAGCGACCTGGGGGTCACCTGCCACAGCAAGTCCATCCCGCCTTGCGGCGGGCTCTGGTGAAAACCAGCGGCCCCTTAGACTCCGCTCCCTGGTGAGGTTAGTGCCATCGCTGGTGACGGTCCAGTGGATCCACTACTCCAGGCGTTACAGTAGGCTCCAACCATGGATCCCGGCGAGGTGCCTGATCTCCGTGACGTCGCCAGAGTGGTCGCTCAACAGGCGCAACAAATCCAGAAACAGTTGCAGCAGATCCAGCAACTCACTGCCGCCTTACAGCGCACACCACCCCCTGACGCTGTTTCTACACTCCGACTTGCTCTTCCAAGCAAATACTCTGGTGACTCCAAGTTGTGCAGAGGATTCCTGACTCAGTGCACCATGCATATTGAACTTTTAAGTAGTCAGTTTTCCACCGAGCGCTCTAAAGTGGCTTTCATCATCAGCCTATTGGAGGGTAGAGCCCTGGCCTGGGCCACGCCACTGTGGGACCGTGATGATCCTGTTGCTGCCAATCTCCGGGCCTTCCTATTCGAGTTTCGCTCCGTCTTTGAGGAACCTGCCCGTGCTTCTTCAGCCGAGACTGCTCTCCTCAACCTCTCTCAAGGGAGCTCTTCTGTTGGCGATTACGCCATCCAGTTCCGTACCCTGGCGGCTGAATTGGACTGGAATGAAGCCGCTCTAACAGCCACCTTCAAGAAGGGCCTATCCAGTCAAGTGAAAGACGTGCTTTCCGCCCGAGACCTACCTACCTCCCTGAACGAACTCATCCTACTGGCCGCCAGAGTTGATACTCGTTTTTCGGAGAGGGAGGAGGAGGTTCGGCATGAACATCTACTAAGCCGTTTCCGTCGCTATCCCCAGCTGGCGCCGGTTTTCCAGAATCCTGACTTTCCGATGTCCCAGCCCTCTCCTGAGATTCCCATGCAGGTGGAACGGGCTCACCTGACGCCTGATGAAAGAATCCGTCGTCTGGAGCTGAATCTCTGCCTCTACTGCGGTGGTTCGGATCACTTTCGGCTGAGATGTCCCCTACGTCCCCAAACGTCCGGAAAATGCTCGCACCTAGGTCCGGTGGGACAGGTGTCCCTAGGCGTGAACGCTACCTTTCCAAGTTTGTCTATGCCGGTTTCCATCCAGTCACCCTCAGGACAAAATCACCAGACTACTGCCTTTCTCGATTCTGGGTCAGCAGGCAGTTTTATTGCGGCAACGTTGGTCCAAAGATGGCGGCTACCCGTGATCCAACTAGCCAGGCCCTTGACTATCTCCTCGGTCACGGGCGAGATTCTTACCGACCAGATATATTTCCAGACTGCACCTCTAGTCCTCCAGGTGGGTCCTTTACATCAGGAAAAGATATCCTTCTACGTCCTGCCCCATTCATCCCCCGCCATCCTCCTGGGACTCCCTTGGCTGCAATTGCATGCTCCTAAGCTGGACTGGAGAACCGGGGAGATTATCAGTTGGGGACAGGACTGTTCCAACCAGTGTCTCAAGTCACCTCAGACCAAGTACTCGGTGTCGTCACCTGACCCCGCCAAGCCTCTATCCGGCCTACCGGCAGAAGACCAAGACTTGGCGGATGCCTTCTCTGCCGAGAAGGATCTCATCCACAAACCCACATCCCCTCGCCACAGTATACCTCCTGATCGCCTAGTACCAGTCGTCACCTCTACTCTTCAGAGAATACCCCCCGGAAAGACCCATGTTCACCCTGCGCTTCGAAGAGGTATTTTGAAGTGGGGACATTCCTCATTGGAGGCCGGGCACTCTGGAGTCCGTAAGACCGGCCAACGGATCTCCCGTCACTACTGGTGGTCCAGTCTGTTCCAAGATGTCAAAGACTTTGTGGCTTCCTGTGCCATCTGCAGGCAAGAAAGAGGGGGAGGCCAAAGGGGGGGGGGTACTGTCACGGCCGCGGCGGCGTCCCGCGTTCCGGGCCGCCGCCGCGACCGCCTCCTGCCCCATGCAGCAGCCGGTGTCCATAGTCAGGGACCCGGCGCTGCTGTTTACTTCAGGCCCCGGGGGGCGCCTCACCTCTCCACGTTCCGGTCTGTCGCTGTGCCGGCCGGCGCGCGCGTCCCCGCCTCCTAGGGCGCGCGCGCGCCGGCTGTCTCAGATTTAAAGGGCCAGTCCGCCCTTAATTGGTTAGTTGCACCAATCACTCCCCTATAAATCCCATGTCTGCAGGGGTCCCGATCGCATTTTCTGACTGCCGGAGGTCTTCTCCTTACCTCCGTGCAGTCTTCTGCTCGGTCCTCTGATTCAGCCTGCCACAGGCGGGCTGAATCAGAAGATCGCAGATAACACTGATCCCTGCAATGCTATGGCATAGCAGGGATCAGTGTTACTGATCTATTGTATGTACAGGATAGTTCCCTAAGGGGACTATAAAAGTGTAAAAAAATAAATAAATGTTTTACACAATGCCCCAAAGCCCCCCCCCCAATAAAAGTGAAAATCACCCCCCCCCCCCCCTTCCCATTTCATACATAAAACACATAAAAACTAATAAAGTTAATTAACATATTATATACCGTAGCGTGCGTAATCGTCCGATCTATTAAAATAAAACAATATTATTCCTGCATGGTGAACAGCGTGAACAAAAAAACGGTTAAAAAAAACGCAGAGATTGCTTTTTTTTTTTATGACACTTTATGTATAAAATTTTTTATAAAAAGCGATCAATACGTTTGATGTAGAAAAAAATTTTGCTAATAAAAACTAGAGATCATGACGCAAAAAATGACACCCCATACGACCTCGTAGGTGAAAAAGTAAGTGCGCTATAGGAGCCACAATAGGAGCATTTTAAATATGCCTATTTGCAAAAAAAAAAAAAAGTTTTACTGCTAATAAAAAATAGTAAAACGTAAGAAAACCTAGTAAACCTGCATATCGCTGTGTTCAGACCGACCTATAGAATAAAGGAAAAATGCCAGTTTTACCGTAAAGTGCATTACGTAAACATGGAAGCCCCCCCCAAAATTTGCGGAATCGCATTCTTTGACCCAAGTTCACCCCATAAATGATATTTTGGGGTTCCGTCATTCATTTTATGGCAGATTGAAAGATGCCATTACAAAGTACACCTACTCCTGAAAAAAACAAGCCCTCACATGGCCCTGTAGGTGGAAAAATAAAAGTGTAATGGGTCTTAGAAGGCGAGGAGGAAAAAGCGGAAACGCAAAAGTGACAATTGGCCCGGTCCTTAAGGTCATTTCAGGCTCTGTCCTTAAGGGGTTAAGAGCAACTTATGTACTGTTCCTTTAAGAGCGACTTATGTACCATCCCTTTAAGAACGACTTTAGTACCGCCCCTTGAAGAGCAAATTTGTCGTCCCTTTAAGAGCAAATTTGGTGCCGCCCCTTTAACGGCTAGTTTTGGTGCTGTACGCGTAAGCACTGGTGCCACCCCTTTAAGAGCGACTTTGGTGCTGCCCCTTTAGGAACGACTTCGGTGCCGGCCCTTAAAAAGAAAATTTGGCGCAGTCAAGTTGTCCCATCCTTTTAAGAGCAACTTTTGTCCAGTCCCTTTTATGACCTACCCCCCCCCCCCCAAAAAAAAAAATCCAAATTAAATGGTTTGAACGGCACCTACCTGCATTTTCCTTGCTACCTACCTACCTGGTTGGTTGGTTGGCTGCCTGGCTGCAACTACAGTGTCTGTCTGTCTGCCTGGCAGTTATATGTGACATCACAGCCTTGATGACATCATCACGGAATGTTTCTCTGTGTATGCTAGATGTAAACAACTTTTGCTCCATTCACACATGGTAAATGTAAAGAATTATATGTGCACTCACCGGCCAAGGTGCTTACAACACGCAGGGTGGTATGAAAAGTCTGCTACGCACCCTAGGGGGGGGGGGGGGTCTATCTATCTATCTATCTATCTATCTATCTATCTATCTATGTGTTTATGTGTCTATCTAGCTATGTATAGATAGCTACCAATTATTAAAGAGCGACTTTGTTGCCAGCCCTTTAAGAGAATTTTTGGTGCAATCACTTTAAGTGGTCCCATCCCTTTAAGAGCAACTGTGGTCCAGTCCCTTGAAAAGAAACTTTGTTACACTCACTTTGGTACATTCACTCACACCATAACTTTAAGAGCGAATTTGGCCCTTTACCATTAAGAGCGTATTTGGCACCGTCCCTTTAAGAGGGATTTTTGCCACAGCCCTGCAAGAGTGAATTGTGGTACTGTCGATTTAAGAGCGACTTTAGTACTGTCCCTTTAAGAGCGACTGTCCCTTTAAGAGGTTGCTCCTAAATGGACGGCACCAAAATCGCACTTAAAGGGAAGGACCAAAGTTGCACTAAAAGGGACAAGACAAAAGTTGCTCATCAAGTGGAGGCAACAAATTTTCTCTTGAAAAACCAGTACCAAAGTCGCTCTCAAATGGACGGCACCAAAGTCGCTCTTAAAGGGACTACACCAAAGTCACTCTTTTTGGTCCAGTTACTTTAAGAGCGACTTTGGTACCGTCCCTTTAAGAGCCACTTTTCCCCAGTGTCTTCCTGGCTTCTGCTCACTGCCCGCAGCAGCCAGGAAAACTGCAAGGACAGCTTCTGAAGTGACAGGCCGCTCAGCCAATCACTGCTCGCGGCTCCGTCGGACAGTGATTGGTTGAGCGGCCTGTTACTTCAGAGTCCGGCTCTGAAGTTCCACCGGCGGCTGCGGGTAGAAGCCAGGAAGACACCCGGGAGGGGGCAGAAGCCCTCCGGGGAGCGTGGACAGGTACGTAGATACTTTATTCTTTCTGTACACGTCCATCATTCGGCAGACGGTGATTTTAGGTCGGGACCAAAAGAGACGATCAGCAGATGATCATTGCCCCCGGCCGATGGTTGTCTTTATAAGGCTAGGTTCACACTGCGTTTTTGCAATCAGTTTCTTTCATCCGTTCTTTGCAAGAACGGATGAAAAACAGATGGAAAAAACTGATACATTTGTGTGCATCAGTTTTAATCTTTTTTTCCATTGAATTCCATTATAAAAAAAAAAAAAAAAAAACGCATCAGAACGGATCCGTCTTTTTTTTTTTTTTTGACTGACACAGAAGTAGGGTCAGCTACGTTTTTGTGTCTGTTAAAAAAAAAAACGGATCCGTTCTGATCCGTTTTTTTTTTTATAATGGGAGTCAATGGGAAAACCGATCAAAACGGATGCACACAAATGCATCCGTTTTTTTCATCCGTTTTTGCAAAAAACGGATGAAGAAAAACGGATTGCAAAAACGCAGTGTGAACCTAGCCTTGCACAGAGCGATAATCTGCCCAATCGGCCTGATTGGAGAGATTATGGCTCCCTGTAATAGGGCCCCGAGAATCTTTCTTGATGCCGAGATGATTTCCTTGATCCCCATGAATAGTGCCGGAGTCTGGATGTAGAGCTGGACTATGGGATTGAGTTCTTGTAACCCGACATCGGGCCAATAAGTCCAGCGCCGGCCCCACCCCGGTGATCAATGTCTGTGACTGCTGTGACTATAGTTTATCCTTTATCCTTATGTTTTTTTTGTTTTTGTTTTTTTTTGCTCCAGCGCCACATCTATCCAGAGGCTGTATCTGGTATTACAGCTCAGCCGCATTCAAGTGGATCAGCCAATCAGAGATCTGCCTTTAATGGGGTGTTCCCATGTCAGCTTGTTATGCGCTATCTCTAGGATAGAGGAGAGCAGGCTGATTGCTGGGACCTGCAGTGAATGAAGCTCTCACCGTGTCCTTCGCTCCATCCATTCTCTATGGGGACACATAACACTTCTGAGTTCAGTGCTTGGAAGCGTTTAGTGGCCCTGTAGAGAATGGATGGAGCACAAGCCGCTCAGGCACGGTCAGCGCTCCATTCACTGCAGGGATGATTGCGTCTCCATTTTTAGGATTGGATCCCCAGCGATCAGCTTGTTATCCCCTATCCTATGGGTAAAGGACAACAAGCTGAGATGGGAATCCCCCTTTACGCCAGCCACATGCATCATGAAATGCCGGTCACCGCTCATAAACCCCACAGTCCTCCCAGCTCCACCATATATCCATCCATGATTATTTCAGTAGGGGTCCGGAGCGGCTAACACCCTACAGGAAGAATCACGGGGAGTGTTTGAAATTCAGTATTTTTGATGGAAAGAACAGAACCGCACATTGGGCCGACGTTCCCATCAAAAATATTGGAAACTCTGATGGATCCCATAGACACAAATGTGAATTGTTAAGGGGGCTGTACAGGATTAGAAGACGTGGCGGCTTTCTTCGAGAAATAAAACAACCCCAGTCTTTGGGTTGCGAGCCGTATTAAAGTCAATGAGGCCAAGATAGGTGCGGCGTCGTTTTTGGGAGAGAGCAGCCATTTCTTCTAATCCTGTTTTGCCCCTTTAACAATTCCCCAAACTCTATGGGGGAGATTTATCAAAGGGTGTAAAATTTAGACTGGTGCAAACTGCCCACAGCAACCAATCACTGCTCAGCTTCCAGCTCTGGTGAAAGAAAAGAGGAGCTGTGATTGGTTGCTGTGGCAAGTTTGCACCAGTCTAAATTTTACACCCTTTGATAAATCTCCCCCTATAGGAAACATGTCAGTGTGCGAAAATGAAATAATTTTTGAGGAAACAAAAAAACGAGAGGACACATAAGATAGGGGTAAAATGAAGAATTTTATTGGCAAATGTATTATGTTATTGTTATGGGATCCCTAAGCTATTGATCCAAAAGAAGGCGAAAACCTCTGGACATCGGGGGTCAATCTTTGTCGCAGGGGGGAAATTCCTTCTTGACCCCAAACATAGGCGATCGGTCCGAGGACCCTGGATCAAAGCTGCTAAAGTATGTCACTAGCTGGGGACTGATAGTAATGTAGGGGTAGGTATGATGTAGTGTGGGGGCAGATATCATATAGGGGCAGGTGTCATGTAGGGGTAGGTATGATGTAGTGTGGGGGGCAGGTATCATTTAGGGGCAGGTGTCATGTAGGGGCAGGTATGATGTAGTGCGGGGGGCAGGTATGATGGAGTGTGGGGGCAGGTGTCATGTAGGGGCAGGTGTCATGTAGGGACAGGTATGATGTAGTGCAGGGGGTAGGTATGATGTAGTGCGGGGGCAGGTGTCATGTAGGGGCAGGTATGATGTAGTGTTGGGGGAAGGTAGCATGCAGTGTATGGGTAGGTATGTAGTGCAAGTGCGGATGTCATACATTGCATGCGGATGCTTCCTAGCGTCGGCTCCTCTTCAGGATGAGTCTCTTCGGAGGGTGAGGTGGAATGACGAAATCTTCATCCATGCAGGTGCAGAGAATCCTGGCTCTTTCCGATCTTCTGGGCAGAGTCTTTTCTTCGGCCTTGGGCGCTGATCGATACCTCCGCTGGGCCTCCTCGTTGGTCGGCATACATCTCTAAAACAGAAAAATAATTGAAGTCAGTCAGAGATTCTTTTGAAACGATCTAGATATTATTGTTACAGGGATCCTAGCAGCCAATGCGGTGACTTACGTCCTTCTGGAAGATGGGAGAAGGCAGGAACTTGGCGGCGTAGGCGAGCGTCTGGAGGGCCTTCATATCCATGGTCTTCAGATCGACGGCGGGTCCATAGAAGATCGGGAGGCGTTGATAGAAGATCTAAAGAGAAAACAATACAGTGAATGTAAACTTTCCTATAGCAGGAATAAGGGCAGACATATTATACATGTAACCCCGGACAGTTACATAGGGGTCCTATGGGAGGGCGGGTGGCAGGGGGCGACCAACACCTTTAAAAAAAAAAACCATTACTATCCCTACATATGGCAATACATAGTGGTAATGATGCCATGGCTCCAAGGAACCGGAGGAGTGTGACCCTGGGGATGGTGGAGGTTCCCTATGACTGGTTCCCCGGTCTCCTCCCATTAGCAGCGCCACCTGGGGCCCTCGGTCTCTGGCTCCATCCCATAAATACACTGACCGGCAGGAAAGCCCGGGCGCCGGCCATCCTCCAGTAGTCCTCAGGTGTCGCCTTCATGTCTCGCAGATGCAGGTCCAGGAAGTCCATGTCCAAAAATCGAAATCCAAAAATCGTAGTCCAAGAATCCGAAGCCAAAAAGTCGTATGCCGAGTAATCCAATCAAAAAAATCACCAAGAGAGCGGTCCAAAAAGAGCAAAAGAGCAGCAGTCGCAGAGAAGTCTGTCTTCACCCACAGAGGAGATCCAACAGACAAGGTTGCCTAGCGACGCGTTGCTTTTATTGATGTTGCGTGTTTGTCTCCTGCAATCCTATTGGCTGATCACTGACCAATGGGCTTTGATGACACTGACATGTATAGCCCCCTTCACACTATGCTTCTTTTTTTTTTTTTTTTTTTTTAACTTTAGGTACAATGTTATGTTACCACATACTGGATTTATCCCTCTAATATATATAGTAACAATGTTCCCTGTTGCCCACGGCAACCAATCACGGCTCAACTATGAAATATTAATTAGACGAGCATTTCCAGAAAAATACTTAGGGGGAGATTCATCCAACTGGTGTAAAGTAGAATTGTCTTAGTTGCCCCTAGCAACCAATCAGATTCCACCTTTCATTCCTCACAGATTCTTTAGAAAATGAAAGGTGGAATCTGATGGGTTGCTAGGGGCAACTAAGACAATTCTACTTCACACCAGTTTTGATAAATCTCCCCCATAGTGCTTGAAAAGAGCGCCCCGTTAACAGTGACTTCCCTTTAAGTTAAACCTTAAGCCTTGATACCCTCCCTTTAACCCCTTAAGGACCGCGGGCGTACATTTACGCCCCCGCTGCCTGGGCTTTAAGGCAAGAGGGCGTAAATGTACGCCCTGGCGCGGACCCGTGCTACGGAGCGGGCTCACGAGCTGAGCCCGCCCCATAGCGGGTGAGGACCGGCTGCTATATGCAGCCAGGCCCTCATCCTCAATGGCGGATGACCGCGATCTCGCGGCCGCCCGCCATTAACCCCTTAAACGCAGCGATCGCGCGGCATTTAAGTATAAGTGACCGGAGCATCTCCGGTCACTTAGCGATCGGGACCCACGCAGCATGTCTGCAGGGGTCCCGATCGCATTTTCTGACTGCCGGAGGTCTTCTCCTTACCTCCGTGCAGTCTTCTGCTCGGTCCTCTGATTCAGCCTGCCACAGGCGGGCTGAATCAGAAGATCGCAGATAACACTGATCCCTGCAATGCTATGGCATAGCAGGGATCAGTGTTACTGATCTATTGTATGTACAGGATAGTTCCCTAAGGGGACTATAAAAGTGTAAAAAAATAAATAAATAAATGTTTTACACAATGCCCCAAAGCCCCTCCCCCAATAAAAGTGAAAATCACCCCCCCCCCCTTCCCATTTCATACATAAAACACATAAAAACTAATAAAGTTAATTAACATATTATATACCGTAGCGTGCGTAATCGTCCAATCTATTAAAATAAAACAATATTATTCCTGCATGGTGAACAGCGTGAACAAAAAAACGGTTAAAAAAACGCAGAGATTGCTTTTTTTTTTATGACACTTTATGTATAAAATTTTTTATAAAAAGCGATCAATACGTTTGATGTAGAAAAAAATTTTGCTAATAAAAACTAGAGATCATGACGCAAAAAAATGACACCCCATACGACCTCGTAGGTGAAAAAGTAAGTGCGCTATAGGAGTCACAATAGGAGCATTTTAAATATGCCTATTTGCAAAAAAAAAAAAAAAAGTTTTACTGCTAATAAAAAATAGTAAAACGTAAGAAAACCTAGTAAACCTGCATATCGCTGTGTTCAGACCGACCTATAGAATAAAGGAAAAATGCCAGTTTTACCGTAAAGTGCATTACGTAAACATGGAAGCCCCCCCAAAATTTGCGGAATCGCATTCTTTGACCCAAGTTCACCCCATAAATGATATTTTGGGGTTCCGTCATTCATTTTATGGCAGATTGAAAGATGCCATTACAAAGTACACCTACTCCTGAAAAAAACAAGCCCTCACGTGGCCCTGTAGGTGGAAAAATAAAAGTGTAATGGGTCTTAGAAGGCGAGGAGGAAAAAGCGGAAACGCAAAAGTGACAATTGGCCCGGTCCTTAAGGTCATTTCAGGCTCTGTCCTTAAGGGGTTAAGAGCAACTTATGTACTGTTCCTTTAAGAGCGACTTATGTACCATCCCTTTAAGAACGACTTTAGTACCGCCCCTTGAAGAGCAAATTTGTCGTCCCTTTAAGAGCAAATTTGGTGCCGCCCCTTTAACGGCTAGTTTTGGTGCTGTACGCGTAAGCACTGATGCCACCCCTTTAAGAGCGACTTTGGTGCTGCCCCTTTAGGAACGACTTCGGTGCCGGCCCTTAAAAAGAAAATTTGGCGCAGTCAAGTTGTCCCATCCTTTTAAGAGCAACTTTTGTCCAGTCCCTTTTATGACCTACCCCCCCCCCCCCCCACAAAAAAAAAATCCTAATTAAATGGTTTGAACGGCACCTACCTGCATTTTCCTTGCTACCTACCTACCTGGTTGGTTGGTTGGCTGCCTGGCTGCAACTACAGTGTCTGTCTGTCTGCCTGGCAGTTATATGTGACATCACAGCCTTGATGACATCATCACGGAATGTTTCTCTGTGTATGCTAGATGTAAACAACTTTTGCTCCATTCACACATGGTAAATGTAAAGCCTTATATGTGCACTCACCGGCCAAGGTGCTTACAACACGCAGGGTGGTATGAAAAGTCTGCTACGCACCCTAGGGGGGGGGGGGTGTCTAATTTTTGGAAACGCACTCGGGAGGGCACTGAACCTGGAAGCACTGCAGTACAAGGTCAAGGCCTGGAGAGGACAGAGCACGGTCTTTTTCCGTCTCACTGTTCTAAAAATCCATCTCATGTACATATATACAGTATATGTGTATATATATATATATATATATATATATATATATATATATGTATATATGCAGTGTCCCAGAACATGCAGACTACTACTCCTATTATGGCCATTTCTCTTGCTGTGTCAATGCCTGTTCTGGTAAGTGTTTGCACTGCAACTGCTGCTGGTTTTCCCCTAGTATTCTCTGGTAATGTGCATTTTCATGTGTATTCTCATGTATTCCTGTGTATTATTACAGTGTACAGTGGTATGCAAGGCTGTTGATCACGTGACCTGTAACCATGGTTACTCCAATGGCCCACTAGCTCTGGCCAGGAGCAACCATGTGACCTCCCACTTCCTCCTAACAAGTTGGTCTTCCCCCTGCTTCCAAGCAAGGAGGTTGTGTGGTTCTATCCTCTCACACAGAAGAGTGACTAAGTCTGCTGCTATATACCAGTCTTCGGCTGTATCTGCCTGCTCAAGTGTCCGGAGTCTTCTCTCTCATCTGGGTGTCATTCCGTTATCTCTCCTCATCGCTGCAAGGATTCACAGCAAGTATTATTCTCAAGCTAATCCACCCAGCAACGCTATTCCTCTCATACTCCTACTCCCATCATCCGGCACGTATTCTCACAGCCTATGCAGCACCACTCCTGCCTTATTTGTCAAAGCCTGCTATATACCCGGTTGCATCCGGACAGAACTGTTGCTACTAGTTACCTCATCTATAATAAAACCGCTGTTACTGAACCCTGGCATTGGTGTCCACTAACTGGTGCCCTGACTAAGTGCAGCGAAGAATCGCATGCCCATCATCACCCGCAGATTCCTCAGACCGGCCCTACAGCTGTGCCGCCCTCAGGCCTATACCGTGACAAGTATACACCCTGCAGCTGCCCCGGTCATTGCCCGCTCATAACACCAGCACTGCGGAAGTGGCCCCCAGGGGCCAGGGCATCGCATTTTTGGCGTCACGAACAGGATACACACGCCACGCGGTGTACCAGATCTACAGTTTAATATCGTCTCCAGAGACTGTGCTAAAATTGCCATGGGAGTTCTGATAACTGAGTCGCTGCACGGCTGGGACTGTACACAAAATGGCCGCTTCTTGCTGTTATTTCTACCTGCGCCATCCCCCAGTGACGAGGGGGTTAACTGCCATGCGGCCGAGAAGCGGGAATTGCTTGGCGCCATTGATAATGGCTTTGTCTCTCCTGATTGGCCGGCCGCTTCCACTGACGTCATTGTTGCTGGGCAGACTTTGGAGCCTGATCCTCCAGCCTGGCGCTCCTCCCCTTCCTGCTACAAGTTCCGGCCAGTGGAACGCAAGATGGCGGCCTATGAAGAGCACCTGCCTGCAGCCCCAGCGCTTGTGATGCCTACACTGCCTGAGAGTCTGCCTCTGCTCAATCCTGCGTGCCTGCTAATGCCGCCACCCTCCGACAGCGATATCAGTTGGGGCTCTACACCAGTCTCCAACGGTCCGGAGGAAGAGCCTGTCTCCATCGCCAGCGTCTCACCGGGATCTCGTTGCTCCAGCACTCCCGAGGTTGCCTTCTCCACAGGAGGATCGACCTCACCAGAAAACGATGGATCCGTGAGTACCGGGGGTTCCGGGCGCCCCTCTTCCTGCCTCTAGCCAGGGGGATAACTTTAAGGCCACCTGCTACGCCAGTCCCTGGAGGCTCCCCGGGCCCGAGTCACCATCCCTGCCTCAGTGGGTGTTTGGGGACGACCCGGTTATCAAGAAGTTGGCGGATGAGATCAAGCAGACCCTAACCTTGCTACCTCCGGTGGCTAAAGCCCCCCTCACCATGGCTACTACGGTGACTTCCCCTACCACTGCCGTGGCTAAAGCTGCAACCACCACCGCTACCTACCATGTGGCCCCTACTGTCTCTCCTGTGACCACAGTAGCCCCTACTGTCTCTCCTGTGACCACCGTGACCCCTAGCCTCGTGGTCACCACCGCAGCAGATGAGGCTCCTGCTCCGGCTTCCTCCCGGTATTACTCCTGGGAGAAGAGGGGTGCCATTTGGGGTCCTCCAGGACACCTCTATTAGGTGTTCTCTTCAAAGGCTGAGTTCTATGACTGTGTTTTTTTTGTGTGCTGTTCCACCATTTAGTTCCTGCAACATTTAAGGTTCGTGCCTGGTCCTCCTGACCAAGTTCCCTGTACTAACCAGCCATGAGCTGATGGACACTTACAGTAACAAAAGGTTCTCTAGTGCCTGTCCCAGAGCCTTTTACATGGACGATGTCTAATTGCCTAAAAGAGACTCTACCTAACAGAGACACTTAATCCATTCCTTCCTAATGCACTTTCCTGTGATTGTGTGTTCCACACAGGGTATTATTGCACTTATTTCATTATTGCATTTTTTTTTTTTCTACTATTGCATTCCAGTGTTATCGAAGTCTTTGTATTTCCTCCTCTGAGTAAGCACAAGGTTACATAGATTGCCTCAGAGTAGAGCGCCTCTTTTGTAAAACAGTATATTTTCCAGTGTCTGAGTCAGATAGCTCCTCCTCTGAGTAAGAGAAGTCAGTATATATATATACCTCAGAGAAAGTCCAGTTTATGTAGGAGTGTATTTTCTCATCCAGTCTCAGTATTGTGTATTATTATCGTATCTATAGCTGGAAAGATTTAGTTGAGCCAGTTTGTATGCAGATTTTTCTCAGATTTTCATTCAGATTTTTCACAGATTTTCATTCAGATTTCTCTCAGATTTTCATTCAGATTCATATGAGCCAGTTCTCCTCAAGACCTCGCAGTATTTGTTGTCTTTTGTGTTTCCCTTCCTTTTTGTTTCCAGTATTTGTTCGCCTCCGTCTTGTCCCAACACAGTAGTTATCACACATAGTCATACCTAACCTTCACACTTGTCCATACATATCGCACTTTGGATATCTTTTCGTGTGTTTGGCCTGTGGAGTGCTTGTGTGTGTGATCGAGTGGTATGAAAGGGAGCTCCCCATGTATGTTTGCTTTTATTATTTTGTTCTTTTCTCTTCCAGGTATCCAAGACACTACTCAGACACGCCAAGGTAGTACACAGGTCTTCACAGTTCTCTTTTCCAGTAGGGTAACACATTTAACAGAAAACCTACTGTCTAACTGGCTGGAATATGGAGGGTCACCCGCCAGCAGTTAAGTTGTCCTGGCTTACACGTCAGATGGTTCACGCACTAGCTACCTGGTCGCCAGAGTACGTTAGGCACCCCTAGGTGAAGTCCTGCCACTAGGGTTTCTCATTCTCTCTCTCTTCTCACCTGTGCCTTGGGCGTGGGAAACACACACCTCATCACACTCACTCTCATCATTCATTCCTGTTGTTTGATTGTCCAGTCTATTCATGTTTGCTGCCTTCTAGATTCGCCGAGGTCGGCTCAAATTTGCTAGGGAGGTATGCAGTGTCCCAGAACATGCAGACTACTACTCCTATTATGGCCATTTCTCTTGCTGTGTCAATGCCTGTTCTGGTAAGTGTTTGCACTGCAACTGCTGCTGGTTTTCCCCTAGTATTCTCTGGTAATGTGCATTTTCATGTGTATTCTCATGTATTCCTGTGTATTATTACAGTGTACAGTGGTATGCAAGGCTGTTGATCACGTGACCTGTAACCATGGTTACTCCAATGGCCCACTAGCTCTGGCCAGGAGCAACCATGTGACCTCCCACTTCCTCCTAACAAGTTGGTCTTCCCCCTGCTTCCAAGCAAGGAGGTTGTGTGGTTCTATCCTCTCACACAGAAGAGTGACTAAGTCTGCTGCTATATACCAGTCTTCGGCTGTATCTGCCTGCTCAAGTGTCCGGAGTCTTCTCTCTCATCTGGGTGTCATTCCGTTATCTCTCCTCATCGCTGCAAGGATTCACAGCAAGTATTATTCTCAAGCTAATCCACCCAGCAACGCTATTCCTCTCATACTCCTACTCCCATCATCCGGCACGTATTCTCACAGCCTATGCAGCACCACTCCTGCCTTATTTGTCAAAGCCTGCTATATACCCGGTTGCATCCGGACAGAACTGTTGCTACTAGTTACCTCATCTATAATAAAACCGCTGTTACTGAACCCTGGCATTGGTGTCCACTAACTGGTGCCCTGACTAAGTGCAGCGAAGAATCGCATGCCCATCATCACCCGCAGATTCCTCAGACCGGCCCTACAGCTGTGCCGCCCTCAGGCCTATACCGTGACAAGTATACACCCTGCAGCTGCCCCGGTCATTGCCCGCTCATAACACCAGCACTGCGGAAGTGGCCCCCAGGGGCCAGGGCATCGCACACAGATACTCTAGGCCACAGCCGTTGGGCACTGTGCAGCAAGTTTAAAAGTTGTATTTTAGGACAATAACTGCATCACCTGCCAAACGGACTCCAGGACAGATCTTGGATTAAAAGCAGCTATCCGAAGGTACAAGTGGTTTGGGGGGACAGATTGTGGGTACAGAGTCACTTAACTACTGAAGAAAAAGTCCAGCGATTATTAAAAATTGGCAGCCAGCAGGGGGGAATGTAATAAACAATCATTGCTTACCCCACCCCCTGTCTGCCCCCTGTCTGTCACGTGGGATTCCCCTGAGTTCTAATGACATCACGACTCGGGGGGAAAATGCATGACCCAGTTGATGGATTGCCAGCTCAGCCAATCAGTGACTGCAGCCGCGTCTCGCCCCAGTCTTTGACTGGTCAAGCAGGCTGTCCATCAACCGGGTCATGATGTCAGCTGTGAAGGAGATCCTGGAGCCTGGCGGGAGGGGTCCTGGAGCGGAAATCCAGTGCTGGAGAGGCATGGGGAGAGGTGAGCTGTGATTGTTTGTTATTTTCCCCCTGCCCACTTCCATTTTAAAAAATGTTTAATCGCCTGACTTTAAATTGAGGCTGGCAGCCCTGTTCAGGCACGTCCATGATCATGCCCCAATACTCAGAGGGAGAAAGCTCCTATACTAGTGTCAGGACCAATACAGAAGTAGGGCTGTCGAGATCAGGAAAGCAGGTTTCAAATAGGGAAAGATTTGTTATGTTAGTATGATTATATTATACTTATTTCTCTGGACAGCCCTTTAATACTGTAACATTGGCACTTGGACATGCTGGGTGAGAAGTCATGTGGAGGTATAATCGTAAATATGCAGATACAACAAAGAATGTCTTAATAGCATTCTATTAAACTTAAAAGGGGTACTCCAGTGGCATTTTGTTTCTTTAAATCAACTGGTGCCAGAAAGTTACGTAGATTTGTAATTGACTTGTATTTAAAAATCTTGTCTTCCCATACTTATCAGCTGCTGTATGCCCTGCATGAAGTGGCGTATTCTTTCCAGTCTGACACAGTGCTCTCTGCTGCCACCTCTGTCCATGTCAGGAACTGTTCAGAGTGGTAGAGGTTGTCTATGGGGATTTGCTACTGCTCTGAACAGTTCCCAGTCACAGAGGTGTCAGCACAGGACATACAGCAGCTGATAAGTACTGAAAGACTTAAATAAGTAAATTACAAATTTTATTTGCTGGAGAAAACCCTTAAAATGAATGTCTATCATTTATGATCATGTTGTAAAAGGCCCCAAAGCTCCTGATTAATCTTTTTTCCATTTATGCCCAACTGTACAGCAGACAGACATCAGGTGAGTTTGGAGCAGGCTAGGGAGCTGAGCTTGCTTCATACCAGGCAGCTGAGGTCACTTTCTGCTCATTTAAGTGTTCTAATGCTGCGATCAATAACTGTGTATTGACTGTGTATTGATTGTGTATTTATACATCTCTTTTATATAGTCCAGTACCGTATTGCTGCCTTGGATGAAACATTTCATGCAGTACATGAGAAGGTATGTAGAAGATCGCCAGTCTAACCACAAAACTGATCGTTCTCAGATCCTTTATAAATAATATAATATAAAATAATATAAATAATGATGGCTCATTGATTATCAATGCAAAATTGCTCCAAATACAGCAAAAGCAATCATGTAGGTCATGTATCAGATGATCAATCAGACACTGAATACAGAATTATTCATCACAACACATGAGCAACTGAAAACATCATTTAGAAATCGCTTCAATGTCATGTTATATGCCTGCTTGTAAGTAGATATTGCATTGCAGGATTATTGCTAATAAATAAAATATTATTGCTAATGATAAAAAATAATAATAATAATATGAACTAAATGTTTTTTAAAAAAAAGCGTTTAATGTGTTTCCTGCTTTCTCTTTCAGTTCCCTGTGATTTATGTCGAGGTAAGAAGTTTATAATTATTACATTCATGTTATTACTTTCTAATAGATAGATGAAAAGATAGTGTAATGATCAATAAATGTAATATAGATATATAGATAAAAAGAAGATAGAGAAATACTTAGGTAGGTGGTTGGTAGGTAGTGTGATGATAGATAGATAGATAGATAGATAGATAGATAGATAGATAGATAGATAGATAGATAGGAGATAGATAGATAGATAGATAGATAGATAGATAGATAGATAGATAGGGATAGATAGATAGATAGATAGATAGATAGATAGATAGATAGGAGATAGGAGATATAGATAGATAGATAGATAGATAGGAGATAGATAGATAGATAGGAGATAGATAGATAGATAGATAGATAGATAGATAGATAGGGGATAGATAGATAGATAGATAGATAGATAGATAGATAGATAGATAGATAGGAGATAGATAGATAGATAGATAGATAGATAGGAGATAGATAGATAGGAGATAGATAGATAGATAGGAGATAGATAGATAGATAGGAGATAGAGATAGATAGATAGATAGATAGATAGATAGATAGATAGATAGGAGATAGATAGATAGATAGGAGATAGATAGATAGATAGATAGATAGATAGATAGATAATAGATAGATAAATAGATAGATAATAGATAGATAATAGATAGATAAATAGATAGATAGATAAATAATAGATAGATAAATAGATAGATAGATAGATAGATAGATAGATAGATAGATAGATAGGAGATAGATAGATAGATAGATAGATAGATAGATAGATAGATAGGAGATAGATCCATTTGCTGCCTTCTTCTATTGTAAAAAAAAAAAAAAAAAACCAAGACCAGAACTGCCGTTGTTGGTGATTGAAACAACAGCTGTTTTTGCCTTAAAATACTGTACTGCATTGAACTCTATGGGGAACAGCGGCCGTGGTTCACACACTGTATTGAACAATAACCTTTGTTCCTGCATTAGCGGACGCAAATAATTGACATGTCAATTATGTGTGACTGTAGGGAACAACGGCCATTGCTCAATACAGTGTGCGAACAATGGCCACTGTTTCCCATAGAGTTCAATGCAGTACATTATTTTAAGGCCATTGTTCCTGCTTGTCCACACAACGTATGGCCGCTCTGACAGCCGCACTGTACATTGCATGGACTTCAATGGTTAAATGAAGTGCAGGCACACCCAAATGTGCTCACAATACAAATAAAATAGATGATGCTCCTGCGGCCGATATGGTAATATGTCAAACAATGGCCGTTGTTTATACACTGTGTGAACATAGCCTAAAACGGCATCTCTTTTTTTTTAGGATCCTCAAAGAAATCGTATAGTCCAATGGCTGGATGTGGAGACAAAGAAAGGAATTGCACAAGAGTCTTTTCTTCTAACCTCTGAGCCTCGATTGGGGACATATAAACTGGTCGCTCAAAGGGGAAAGGGCTCACAGATCGAACAAAGCTTTACTGTGGAGGAATATGGTATATTTCTTATATTATTAATGCATCAGAACATGAATACAATGGGGGTTCTAAGTGCCCTGTTTGAAGGACGCAGTAGTCAAACAGTTAATTTAACCCCTTCAAGACTGAGCCCATTGATGCATGGATGTCCGGGTCAAATCTATGCAATGTTTCCTTCCCCCCTTCTAAGAGCCATAGCGCTTTTATTTTTGGCACCTACCAGGGCTGGCTGGGGTTGTCATTTTTTTGCAAAATTATCTCTAGTTTTTTATAAATATCATAACTGTGTGACAGAAAATTTTTGATAGCTTTTTTATTAATTTTATTCTAATAATGTTATATTTTAATAGATCGGAGAATCCACAGCTACGATATATAACAGGTTTATTTATTTAAAAAATATATTTTTATTTTTATAATGGGCAAGGAGGTAAATTGAACTTTTAACCCCCTGGTTATAAGTTTTTTTTTATACTTTAAAAAAACTTTTTTATATTACACTTTCTAAAACACTTTTCATGTACTGAGCTATGCTATGCCATAGCATAGCATAGATCAGTGTTATTGTCAATCTGTGCATAGAGACTGCCAGACTTTATACATAGAACGCTGATCCGACAGGACGGAGGTAAGTGACTTAACCCCTACCCATCGGTACCAGCAATTGGGACCTCTGCAGCATGGCTGGGGGGGGGGGTCCCGATCACTCAGTGGCAGGAGCTTGTCCTGTCACTGAGAACCTTAAATGTCGGGATAGCTATAGATCACAGCGTTTAAGGGGTTAATAACAGGCAGCTGCAGGATCACAACTGCCGGTCATCATGCTGGGGTCCCCAGACACTGATGTGTGCAGGACTGCTCTCACTGCAGTGGTCCCGCACACATCTACAACCCCTCAGTCAGGAACGTAGATATACATTCCTACTGCACAGGGTATTTGCAGCAGTAATGTATATCTACGTATTGCTGATGTGAAGGGGTTAAAGTCTATAGGACTGCTGAGTAAAGCGAGTACACCTATCTTCTGTAAGGATACATTTATACTGTGATTTAATGCTCTGCCCTCCCAACAGATTTTTTTTTACATGGCGGCAGCATTAAGGTGCCCATATACCCGCATCACTGCGGCATCACTGGTATCAGCAGTATACAATACAAGGCAAGTTGTGATGTGGGTATACAGGCATGTCATCGGTTAGCCATGTAATTAAACCCAGGGGCGAAGCTAGGATTAATTAATTATAGCAAAAAAATTCCCCTCCCAGACAACCTCTGGCAGTGCATCACAAAGAAGAAGGGGCAACTGGAGCAGGGGCACTTGGGGGAGGGGGGGTTAAAATTAAATCTGGGGAAGCTGGGGTGACTGGGACAAGAAAACAGCTGGGGGTGACTGGGCAGGGGGGAAGCTGGGGGTGATTGCACTGCTGCACTGGAGCCGTCGTACCATTGAGGCAGACCACACTCTGCAGGGACCCCACCCCCTGTTGCTTAGGCCCCCATAGCAGCTGCATGGTCTTCCTCCATGGTAGCTTCTCCATTGATTAAACCTGGAGGGGAGAACTGGAGCTGTGCTGCTGGGTGCAGTAAAAATTTAATAGATAAGTATAGTTTAACTGACTTTAGTGCAAGCCTTAAACCTTAGTTGTTATTACCAGCTTTACAGCATTAGATCCGACCATAGAAAATTGCTCGCTATAATATTTGATTTACTATATTTGCAGTGCTACCCAAATATGAGGTGAAGGTGACAATCCCCTCAGTTATTACCATTCTAGAAGAAGAAGTTGAAGTGACAGTATGTGGCAAGTATGTAAGCCTGTAACATAGTCATATCTGACAGCATTTTCACTGTAAACATATTTACTATGGTTTCTTACAGATGCAGGCTAGTATTACACACTTAGGCTATGTTCACACGCTGTATGAGACCGGCTGTTCCGTGACCCGTCCGGGTCTAATTAAAGATCATCCCGGCCGGTACTGCAGTAAAAAAACGCAAAGCGATGTACAAGTTGTACATTCGCTTTAAGTTATGACCACTGGAAGATTTGATGTGGGCATATAGCAAAAATCTCATAATTGCTTCCACGCACCTTTAGCATTATCATAAGGGCTGTTAGCGCTATACAAATAAATATTATTATTACAATTTTTTATGTTAAATTGGGAACCTTGCCTCAATGACACCTTAAAGTGACACTGTCACCCCCTATTTGCATTTTGACTGCTCTCCACAGGTGTAAAGGTTACAGCTTTCATGTTACATGTTAAATGTTAAATGTTTCATGTTAAATGTTACAGCTTTCATTACTTATTTTATATTACACCTCATGATGCTTGTTCTGTTAAAAAGTTGTTTTTAATCACCTGTGGATTGGTATATGTGGGCGGGGCCTCGCCGACTTTGTGCCACATTGCCCCGCCCCTAGCACCACCTAGCACCACCCCCATCTGGGACGTCATCGCTGCATAGACCCCGCCCCCTCAGCAGCCATTGGTATGGTACAATCTAGGGGGTGGGGCCTAGAGCTTTAGGCTGGCCCTTCCAATGGCTGTTGAGTGGGCAGGGCCTATGTGTCGATGACGTCACGATAGGGGCGGTAGGGGTGGAGCGATGTGGCACAAAGGCTGCCCCGCTCACATATACCAATCCACAGGTGATAAAAACGACTTTTTACCAGAACAAGCACCATGAGGTGTGATATAAAATAAGTAATGAAAGCTGTAACATTTACCCTTTACACCTGTGGAGAGCAGTCAAAATGCAAATAGGGGGTGACAGTGTCACTTTAAGTAGTCACCTACTCCTTCTACCCATTGTCTCAGACATGTTTGCATCCAATCTATTCTGCTCAAAGCTGGTTTGATAATGTCCTGGTAGCAGAGAAGGGGTGAAGGTAGACTAGCAGCAGTTAAGACTTGTTATATCTCATCCCATCCTTTGCTATCGCTAATGTCAACAATGTATATAATTGAAGGCAGAATTGAAGATATGTCTTTTTTTATCAGGTACACCTATGGCAAACCAGTTATAGGAAAAATCGATGGCCAAGTCTGCAGAAAGTTCTCAGACGCTTATTCCTCATGTCCCATGGAAGAGAGAAGTGTATGTGAAGACTTTTCCCATCAAGTGAGTGTCTTAGAATATAGGTGTTATGCCAATAGCTGCTGCTGGAAACCTGGGAGAAAGGGGGCAGACAAGTGAGCCCTAATCTTTGGCCCACCCAGCTGTCCCTACTTGCTTGCCTCAGCTACCCTAAGTGGTAGCGGACAACTTGGCAAATGACCCTTCCTATGACACAATTGAATACATAAAATGTAGACAAAAACAAACTAACAAGCCAATAAAGAAGCCAAGAGTCAGAACCAATCAGTGAGCAAAGTACAAAGTCAAAACTACAAGAATAATAAAATAGCCGTAGCAGAGGGTCAGGATAAACAAGATATGATAGACAGGAGGAAATGTTAGCACACTCAAACTGAGACTAATAGCAAGCAATGGAGTCTGGGGTAAAGGACAGTTTGGGGGATGTCAGGTCCTGGTCTAGAGCATCATTGGACCAGCTATACAGACTGACAAGGAAAGGGATGAGTGTCGAAGACAACTGTCCATCATCACTCAGACTAAATTTTATGCAGTCCAGGACAAGGCTAGCAGAATCCCAGACAGATGTGGTGGAAACACCATACAGCAAGTACTGAAATAACAGCAGATTGGTGAAAATGAAATATAGAATTCAACCACTGAATCAAGGCTAAAATTGCTTTCTTAGCTGTATTCTACGAGCAGAGGACTGTGCTGAGGTCTGAATAGGCATGGACATGACAATAGGGCAGGTACAGCATATGTGCCTCCTGCTACTCTAAATTCCAAGGGGTATACTTTTCACCTATCTGTATCAGGCTGTATCTTGCCTCAGGCGGTAGACTGCAGAGTCCCTGAGAGGTGGTCTCATGGAGTGGCTGTAAACAATACTATATTATCTAGCATCGTCTACTAGAATGGCAGTAATTGGTAACTGAATGACTATAATATAGAGGTATACAGGGCACTTTGCTGGTACAGTTCAAGGCCATGTTCACATGGCGTAAGAGACCAGCTGTTCTGTGACTCAGCCGGGTATACAGACTCTGAAAAGATCATCCCGGCCGGTACTGCAGATCTTTCAGCCTGCAGAGTTCTGATGCCGGTGCCCGCATCAGAACTCACCACGGCACACCATGAAGCTTGCGGCCACAGCCGCTCGCTCCATAGTGTGCATTAACAGAGCTTTTTGCGTCCGCTATTCATTGAATAGCGGCCGCAAAAAACTGACATGTCAATTGTTTGCAGCGCCGCTAGGGGTCCGGGCCGGAACCTATACAATGTGTATACGCTCCGGCCGGGACCCCATAGACAGCAAGCCAACGTATTTTTTCGGATTAACTACGGCCGTTGTTGCCGATTGCAAATACGAAAAAATATGTTGTGTGAACATAGCCCTAAGCTGCAAGTTTTCTCCACTCATATATTATGATTTCCAAAGGGGAAGGGGGCACTTCAGTTTTCGCTTTTGGCTCATGAACTCGCCCTGACAGTACATATAGACTATTGGAAATTCCAACCTACCAACTGTTACGTTTTGATCTTTTTTTGCAGACTGACAAAAATGGATGTTACTCACAAGTGGTAAAGACCAAACTTTTCCAGATGAAACGTTCTGGATATGAGATGAAACTCATTGCAACTGCGAAATTAACTGAAGAAGGAACAGGTGAGAGAAAACAAGAGCATAGATAGCATAAAGTAATGAAATGGTGGACACGCAACAGGTATGTAAAGCATTACTGTTTCTGTAGGAGTTGTTCTTACGGGAGAAGGAAAATCAGAGATCAAAAAGACTATTGCTAAAGTATCATTACGACAGTTGGATTCCCACTTTAAGAAGGGCATTCCCTTCTATGGACAGGTGAGATTCCGGCCACAACTGGAGGAATGTGCATATGTACCAATGCTACAGTGTTATCTATTGGTCTTCTCATATATTTGTGCAGATTTTCCTAGAAGATGCCTCCAGCAAACCAATTCCGAATGAGAATGTCACACTTTTTGTAAATCACGATGGCAAAAACTTCACCTATACTACTGGACCTGATGGGACAGCAGATTTTTCTATCGACACCAAGGATTTTCATTCATCATCTATAAGTCTAAGGGTAAGAAGTAGCTGACAAAAAAATATCTGCCAGCATTTTAAATACATCCTATTATTAAAAAAAAAAGATAATCTAAAGATTTATATTTTGTCCATATTTTACTGAATTCACATAGGCCCAATACAAGAGTTCAGATAGGTGCTACAGTCATTCCACATTGTTTCCGGTCTATGAGGACGATTCACAGTCCATACAACATTTCTACTCCCGGACTAAGAGCTATATAAAGATCCAGCCCATATTCAGGACTCTAACCTGTGAAAAAGATGAGACATTTACAGTATTCTATGCTTTAACTCCAGAAGGGGTCGGAAACGTATCTGGCGTTGTGTTCCACCATCTGGTAGGTGTTTATCCATCTATAACTGTTAAAGTGGGGTGAGGTGTAGACATAATTTTAGGATATTATAAGTTATTAGTCCATTATCCTAATCAAGTTTTATGTTTTTTTTTAATTTTTCATTGCATTTTCCAATCTTACCACTAAGCATAAAACTAAGCTGATACTTACTATTCTGTACAGATCAATTTCTAAAAGTTTCCTCCTTATCATCATGGACATTTACTAGAGCTGAAGCTTAGAGATCAGCCTCCTCTCCTGTAGAATGGCCTCTGCACAGGTCACAGAGCATGCATAGAAAACACTCCCTTTCTAGTGAATAGGGTCTGCTCCAAATAAGTAAAGTGCTAAGACCCCACCTTTTTTTGCTACATTCAAGTTATATTTGCTGTACACAGGTGATGGCAAAAGGAGGGATTATCGACTTTGGAACGCATGAGGTGAAAATAACTTCAAACCAAGGTACACTACAGTAATCTATACAAATGTAAGATTCCACTATGACTGTATTGACACTTGGCAATGTTCACATACAGTACAGAGTTAATTTTGGTCAGTATTTTTTACCAAAAAAGTGAAAAACTGTGATGGAAATATTTGCACACTTTCCTTGTGCACATATAGTCAAAAAGTCTCTGCTTTCTAACCCCTTCCCAATACATGACATAGAGTTACGGCAAGGGTCGGGTGAGGGAGGCCGGGCTTTGGGTTACAGTGAAAGTACAACTTGTCCCGCCAAAAAATTGCCCCCATATGGTTCTGTCAGTGGAAAAAGAAAAACA
The DNA here is from genome assembly GCF_027789765.1 of Dendropsophus ebraccatus. Classification (NCBI taxonomy): domain Eukaryota; kingdom Metazoa; phylum Chordata; class Amphibia; order Anura; family Hylidae; genus Dendropsophus; species Dendropsophus ebraccatus. Next base: position 26,768 of record NW_027210400.1, on the reverse strand, counting down.
TTATGGGTCTTAGAAGAAAAGATATGCCAAAAATGTAAATTCATGGGGGCTGGGATGTGGACCCAATCCTGAGGGCTATATGCTGATGACAGAAAGAATAGAGGTTAGTGGGATACAGGGTTACCCTGCATTCATCTTCTCCAGTCCCTGGGAGGCAAATTCCGAGCATTTGGGATTTCATAAACCCTTACTTATTGTAAATCCGCTCATCTCTTTTGGCTGACAACTATCTGAAGTGTGGTACTTATAGTCATATATTGTCTTATTTACTACAGATTCGCTCGGACAATTCACATTTACTCTTCCTATTAATGTCAACACTGCCCCCTTGGGTAAAGTGCTGGTATACCTTGTGCTGGAAAGTGGTGAGGTTATTGCGGATAGTGTCGAATTCAAAGTACAGAAGTGTTTTACAAACAAGGTAAGATGAGCGATCACTTATCATATAATTGTCCAGTCTTACAAAAACTTGACCGCTTTCTTCCAGAAACAGCACTTCTCCTGTTGACAGTTTGGGTGCGTAGTTTAGTTTCATTGAAGTGAATGTAATGCCACATACAACCTGAGGACAGGGATGGTGCTGTTTTTGCATTAAAGGTTTAGTAAGCATTGCTTATGTACAGTATTCCACTAGAGATCCAGTGTTACAGCCTATGGCTATGTTCTACGGGAACATAGCAGGGAAAATTGTCCATCTCGGTACAATAACAATCATGGTCATTGTTCCCGACTGTGATTATAACAAGACGGATGCCTTTCCCAGCTATGTTCCTGTAGTTAGAACTTAGCCTATTATTAGCTGGATTATAAATGATCTTCTATTCTTGCAGTAAATCCTTTTGTCCTTCAAAAAATAAGCCTTTTTATGGCTCCACCAATGGGAAAGTAACAATGTTAGAGAGCTCAGAAGGCGCAGAGGTCTTTAAGCTAATAAAAAAGCCATGCACCAATTTAGGCCTGTTTATTGTGTTTTTTTTCATTAAACTGCCTGGTGAGCTCATAGTGAGCTATAGTGCACATGTGCATGCGGCCTAGCTGTTTGTTATCTTGTTTTTTATCAGGTGAAGCTTTCCTTCTCTGCCAGCGAGGCTCTTCCCGGATCTCAGGTCGATCTCACCCTCTTCGCTCTGCCGAACTCTCTTTGTGCATTGCGAGCCGTTGATATCAGTGTTTCATTGCTGAAACCCGAGGCTGAGCTGTCAGCAAAGTCGGTACGAAAATGACTGTTCGAAATACATTCAACTGATTTCTTACAAGTCTTCCATCAAATGTGTTCTGGACTTTTGTCTTATTATCCAGGTATATGATCTGCTGCCAGTTACGAGTCTGTCTGGCTATGTTCATGATGGAAACTACTTAGAAGAGGAACGGGAGGATCCTTGCTTAAAGTTGAAACCTATCTTTATGAATGGAGTGTATTATAAACCATCCGCTCCTACCTGGGACACTGACACCTATACCATCTTAAAGGTCAGTACTAATTATGGTTTTTTACAGCCTTTTTACAACATTGTATACCTGGGTACCATTTAAAGAGGGTTTGTCACCACTTCTTGACTGTTTTATGAATGCCCATGTCAGGATCAGCGGGACATAAGCCCACTGTGCCATATGCTCGTCTATCCCTAAGGGCATAGTCTAAGCTTATCCTTCGTTCTGTGCAAAAAAAACTCCCCAAAAAAGGGGTCCTACCTAAACTTAGACTAGACAGTTTACCTTACCTGCCTTACCAATCTCAGACAGCCCCGGCCTCCTGCAGCTTCTGCTGCTGTAACGTCACGTACCCAGCACTGTCTGCTCAACCAATCAGTGACTGGGACAGGACACCAACACCAGGAGCCGGACCATGACGTAACAGGAGGCAGTCCGGGGGTACGGGGAGTCAGGATTTTTTTATTTTCATGGGACTTCTCCTTTAATAAATCCCCCCCACTACATCATGTAGTGCCCCACTATAATGTTCCACTATAACAAACTGTATCAGTTAAATATATTTTTTTTTTTACTTTTGTGTCCTGTTTCCTGTTCTGTGGCAGACATGAAAAAACATTTATTTACCCATTTTTATATATTCATATTTTTTTTTAGAACCTGGGTCTGAAAGTTGCCACGAACACAATGATAAGAATCCCTGTCATCTGCGCAGATTCTGCACCTAGAGTGGCATACATTATTTATGATGACGCTGAAAGTGGTATCTATTTAAAAAAAAAAAAAAAAATAAAAAATATTTCATTTATTTTTTTATTTATACAGCTCACAGCTAGGAACACACATTGGGGGACATGTATCATCGTGCGGTCCGGGGGTCTTCGGTGGAAATTGCCGATTTGCGCAATATTTTATTTGCAAATGGCCGATTTGCGAATAAAATATTCGCAAATCTGCACTTTCCGACGGGTACGCCGGGGGGGGGGGGGGGGGGGCGGGGAGGGGGTGTGAAGTTGACGGAGGACGCGGACTCAGAGTCACCGCGATTCACCATCCGCTCCGCAAAAAGATACGCCGAAAACCTACTCCAGTCCTCAGCTGGCGTAGGTTTTCGGCGGTGCACACCAGAGCGCACAGGATTTATATAGAGGCAGTCCGCCTCTGCATAAATCCCCGTAGTGCCAGAGATGCGGGGACATTTATAAGTCCGGCGTAAAGGGGTTGGCCACTTTATAATAAAATTGCTAAGTGTACAGTTTTAGTAAGTGTACTCAGGGGCGGTCTTGGCATTTCTGGGGCCCCAAGCGAAGTTATGTCTGGGGGCCCCCCCTCGACACGCGTTCCAAAACAATATGTGTGCTCCCCCTCCCATATAGTATATAACACAATAAAACAAACACTTATACTCACCTGGGTCCGGGCGTCTCCTCTTCTCTTCACTCTTGTGGCCGCAGGAAGGGTTTTCTCTGCGATCACAAGAGGCCGCACTCCCCTTGTCCTGGCGCTGATGCTCCAGTGATGTCACTGGAGCGCTGGCACCACAAGGACAAAGCTGCCACTTGTGACCGCAGGGAAAACCCTTCCTGTGGCCACAAGAGTGACTGACAGGAAGGGAGCCAATGTCTCCCGCCCTGTCAGTGCTGCTGTATGTAACTATGAGCGCTTATTATGAGTGCTCATAGTTACAGTTCAGATGGCAGCAGCGAGCGGGGCAGCGGCCCTGTCCAGCGGTCTTGAGCACAAGAGCAGGGCGTGGGGGGCCCTCTGGATGTCGGGGGCCCCAAGCGATCGCTTGGGGTGCTTGGTGCCAAAGACCGCCACTGAGTGTACTCACGGTATATACTGACAGCAGCTCCCTGTGTACCTCATAGAGCTAATATCAGACTCCCCTCCTCCAGGCTGTGCTGCCCTGCTCTTTGGTGTTTTGGTCCATAAGATGGCTGACATGGAGGAGCATGTGACCATGCCCCACCCCTGTGTCCACCATTGAGCCTGTATATGTCTATGGAGGACACAGGGGACAGGGCATGGTCACATGCTCCTCCATGTCGGCCATTTTATGGACTGAAACAAAACAGAGCAGGGCAGCCCAGTCTGGTAAAGGGGAGTCTGATTTTAGCTCTATGAGGTACACAAGGAGCTGCTGTCAGTATATACATTGAGCACACTTACTAATACTTTGTACTGACCTATTTTACTATAAAGTGGCCAACCCCCTTTAATAAATGTCCCCCATTGTGTCCATGGGACACAACCACCCACATTTTACCACGGTTCTATGATGCCTTTTATTGGCCACATGGTTTTAGAGGTCAAACAAATTTCAATCATTCTTAACCAACATGGCTTATGCCATTTGGAACATGTTATATACACCCAGCCTAACTAATAGGGATGGTCCGGTCTGGGTCTCTGCATTGATGGGGCTCTATAGACATTGAGAATCTTGAGTTGGGTAAGTGCATGGGCCTATGGGTATTACTGTACTATACTGTCCTTACAGTGACACTAACAGAAGGTTGGAACTATTTACCCTGCTGCTGCATTCCCATAGTGCACAGGGTGCTGGGGATAAAGTCCTTTATCCTCACTGCCGTTTTCAGGAAATCTTAACTTTATTCCATATGAATAAACATGAATGGTTTGGTGCCCTGGGGGCGGGACTATCTATCTCTGGAGATTGCCTTTGCTAATGCTAGCATCCCTTAATGCCCAGCAACCCCTAAAGGGCATGGTAATGCTGGAATGCAAAGTGGCCCGCCAAGCAAAGGATTAACGGGCTGACAACAAACATGGCAGTACCCAACATGAAGGCAATTACGTCAGTATATTTGATAGACACGCAACCTCAGTACTGGGGGGAACACAAGGTTTCCCCGTTGTCCTTCACACACAGTAATGCATTTTGGGAACCCAAAGCTAAAGTACACCTTCCATGAGGGCAAATTTTGGCATTGCATTTAGAAAACCTGTGATAGTGGGATCTATTGGGGTCATTTTTAACACTGTAGGTACTGCGTTACACTCAAGGCCAAAGCCAAGGCCATATCCATAGCGTGTATTCATATATTATGTGTATTAATATTTTAATTAGGCATACACGCTGCTGACAGACTGAGAGAGCCACAACCAATGAGGGCCACAGGTAAGGCTGCACAGGGCTTTAGGTTTTAAAACGGGTACTCCAGTATGAGAAAATTATTTTTTAAATAAATTTATCACCCCAAGCTATATAACTCACTGTGCTGACTTCATCATGTTTTTGCTGGGTTTACCCCTGACAGGAAGCTGTGTACTTTGTGTCATTGTGGTATTGTCTCCAGCTCCCTGACCAGTTGTGACCGAGCCCCCCTCACCGCACCAGCCTAGCTGTTTTCTTGTTTGCACCATGACGGCGGCCGCATTCCTACATCTTTTTTCCTCCCCTGCCTTTTATGTCGCTAGTCCCGGAGAAGACAGGGGAATAAGGAAAATATTGCACACTCATACAGGGAATGGGATCTTTTTTTTTTTTGTCTTTTTATTTCAGTTTGCTATTTCTTTTAAAGATAATTTAACCTTATGTTAAGTTACAGTAAAAAAGTAACATAAAGCTGTGAGGCCAGATTAAAAATCTTAGTCTCTCTATATGTATTTATTTGTATTATATCATTATATATTATGCAGTAATGGCAGGCATGGCAACGCCCCTAAGATTCTCCTTGGGAGAAAGTGGTGGACTTATTGAAACTGTCCGGAAGTTGTTCCCTGAAACCTGGCTGTGGGATTTGATTGAGATTGAGTAAGTACAGTAGCCACAATAATGCTTAAAGGAGAAGTACGGCCAAAAGTAGCACCACCACCGTGCAGTATATGTGCATTTCCCATTATTAATGTACATTAGGAGTTTGTCTAACTAACATATTAAAAAATAAGTTTTGGCTGGAGTTGTCCTTTAATGACACATAATCTTGACAATCAGGATCATCAGACGTGGGAACACATTAAAATAAAAAAAAAGAAAGAACAGCCGAGTTTTACAACAGCAGGTGGTAAACAGTGAGGACGTTCTTTGTCTGGATGATTGTAATCAATTACAAAAGTTATTCTATACTGTGTGTGCATTGCCATCCAATATCCCATTGACTTCAATGGTGCGCACTATAAAATTGAAATTAAGGACATATTTTTATTATATTTTACAGGTATGAGCATAGCCTTAAAGTGTACTAACTCTAGCTCTGCTGAGTTCTAATGCGGGCGCATCCGTGTGCGCCCTCATCAGAAATCCCCACTGCACACTATGGAGCGTGTGGCCGGAGCCGCTCGCTCCATAGTGTGAACTGACAGGGTTTTCTGTGGCCGCTATTCAATGAACAGCGGCCGCAGAAAACTGACATGTCAGTTTTCTACGGTGCCGCTAGGGATCCTGGCCAGAGCATATACCCTGTGCAACAACAGCCGTGATTAATACGGCACTAACGTTGTGTGAACATGGCCTAATCTTGTATATGGCATTTTTCACTACATTTCTGCTCTGCATGTTTCCACTTAGCTGTCTTTCTTTCTCTCTCTGACTGCGTTGCCAGACTCGCCCCCTTCTATCTCCCTCTTCCCCCCTCAGTAAACAAAAGTCATTGCTAGACTGATTTTCCAGAGTAGAGTTTGGTGCAGAATATGCTTGATAACAGTAGAAGGAAGCCTTTTTGTCTGATAAGATATATTACAAAGTTTCTTATATTCACTACTGATGTATCCAAAGTTTATTGAAATGACAGTGATTAAAGGGAACCTGTCACCCCCCCGTGCCGGGGTGACAGGCTCCCGACCCCCCGTTAGAACCCCCTATACTCACCTAATCCCGCCGGGTCTCGCTTCTGGAGATGGTCACGTCACGGAGATCTCAGCCGCTGCAACCCCGCGCGCGCGCTCCTCAGATGAGTCCAACGCTCATAGAGAATGACGGAGCGCTGGACTCTCCTGTCATTCTCTATGAGTGTTGGACTCATCTGAGGAGCATGCGCGTCGGGCTTCGGGCGCCGATATCTCCGTGACCTGACCATCTCCAGAAGCGGGACCCGGTGGGATCACGTGAGTATAGGGGGCTCTAACGGGGGTCAGGATCCTGTCATCCCGTCACTGCGGGTGACAGGTCCTCTTTAATTTTTCAATCTAGTTTATTAGAGTGAACAGCTCAGATACCTTCCTATACCATTTACTGACACTAAAGTCCCAGTTCCATTTGTAGTCCTGTTTAGTTGGTCTATGGATGCAATATGCAAGGCTGGTCCATTGGCAATGCCATTGCACCTTGCAGAGATGGTGTCATATTGATTAACACACTTTACCATCATTTTTCTTTAGCTCCATTGGACATTCTAATCTGAAACTGACTGTACCAGACACCATCACTACGTGGCAAGTTGGCATGTTCTGCACATCTGAGGAAAATGGCTTTGGCCTTGTACAGCCAACCTCCCTGGTAACTTTCCAGCCTTTCTTCCTGGAGGTTACAGTACCATACTCAGCAATCCGGGGCGAGAAGTTCACTCTGAAGGCCACCGTGTTCAATTACCTCAAGCAAACCATAAGTGTAAGCGACAAGAAAGCCTTATAACCTCACGTCCCACCCCCTCTAACCTTCTCTAACCATGTGCTACTTTCTTTTTTTTTCCTAGATAAACATCAACTTGGAAAAATCTGGTGAGTTCACGGCCAAAAAATTAAGCACTGATGAGGATGATGATGAAGATTACTGCATAGACGCGAATGGCAGTGTGACCGTATCTTGGGAGGTGACACTGACTTCTCTAGGTTAGTGCTCTTCCTTTCTTATATGTTACGCTTGCATAGTTGCCAACATTTGAAAATTTTTTTCCAGGGACACTTTACCATTGACAACAAAGAGTGTGGCTTATTGTGGGTGTGGTCTCAATGGGGTCTAGACTATTGTGGGTGTGGTTTGCAGGGTGTGGCTTGTCACCAGTGGGTTTTTCCCCCACAAATTTCCAGTTATAATTTTACAGTCAGAACAACACAAAAAGACACACCCCACCTCAGAGCAGTATACAGGCTGTGGGCCAGGGATAGCACTCTACCGACTGGCTATATATACTGGTAGTTTGTGCCTATATGATGCAGCTGCACCCCATATCATCATACTACTACCCCTTCCTCTTCCTGCCTCTCCATCATCATACTACTACCCCTTCATCCTCCTGCCCCTCCATCACCATACTACTACCCCTTCATCATCCTGCCCCTCCATCACCATACTACTACCCCCTTTATCATCCTCCTGCCCCTCCATCATCATACTACTACCCCCTTCATCCTCCTGCCTCTTCATCATCATACTACTACCCCTTCATCCTCCTGCCCCTCCAACACCATACTGCTACCCCTTCATCATCCTGCCCCTCCATCACCATACTACTACCCCCTTTATCAACCTCCTGCCCCTCCATCATCATACTACTACCCCCTTCATCCTCCTGCCTCTTCATCATCATACTACTACCCCTTCATCCTCCTGCCCCTCCATCATCATACTACTACCCCTTCATCCTCCTGCCCCTCCAACATCATACTGCTACCCCTTCATCCTCCTGCCCCTCCATCACCATACTACTACCCCCTTTATCATCCTCCTGCCCCTCCATCATCATACTACTACCCCCGTCATCCTCCTGCCTCTCCATCTACATACTACTACCCCTTCATGCTCCTGCCCCTCCACCATTATACTACTACCCCGTTCATCCTCCTGCTCCTCCATCATCATACTACTACCCCCTTCTTCATCCTCCTGCCTCTCCACCATCATACTTCTATCCCTTCATTCTCCTGTCTATCCATCATCATACTACTACCCCTTCATTATCCTCCTGCCCCTTCATCATCATCATACCACTACCCCCTTCATCTGTAATTGAAACAATAAAAGCTATGATCACCCGTATGGTTCCTCTAGTCCCCCAGCCACTTCTCTCCCTGCTCAGCATGAGTGACGTCACTCGCGATGACAGGGGTAGCTGTGGGGGCAGCGGAGCTTCCCGGGACGTGGTTTTTTCCATGGGTTGTTGGGGTTACAGATGAAAACACTGACAAATTGTCGAAAAACCCATATCACTCACCTCTGTTCTCTGCATTTCAGGTGAAGTGAAGTTTACAATAAGTGCCCAGACTCTTCCTGGAGGAGGTGTCTGTGGCAATGAGATCGTGAATCCGGTACAAGGCAGAAAGGACACAGTTATCAAATCTATTTTAGTTGAGGTGAGTACGACAGAAGGACTAAGGTATTATCTATCAACCTAATCTGTTCTATAACATGCAGGTGGATGGAGAGATTATATGTGTTCCCTGTTTTGAACAGGGTAAGAAAGTGACCAAGCAAATAATAAGATAAATGAATAAATAATAAAAAGGATAATTCACATTTACTTCTTTTCCTGGAATGTCCCTGTAAATGTGGCGCTTGCCTACTGTTTAGTGTAAATGTGGTAACAAAAATATGTATGTGTGTGTGTGTGTGTGTGTGTGTACAAACAAATGTAAAAACACACAATCTGCAGGATAAATTGAATAAAATGTTTTACATAAAATTATGTTACAAGTAACAATGTATTCACTTAAAGGAGAAGTCCGGCCAAAATTAATTTTTGATATGTTGTTACTTATGAAAAGTTATACAATTTCTAATGTACATTAATTATGGGAAATGCACATATACTGCTAATTCCCTTAATTTAGTAGATCAGGAAGTGTTAGAATTCTCTCTGAAGAAGTGACGTCACGACCCAGGGTGTAATTCCTATGGAGTGTCCAGCAGGGGGGCGCTCTCTATATAGAAGTCTATGGGACTTTATTGTTTCTATGGGTTTCTATCTAATGTAATGTAATGTAATGTAGTGTACAGTGTGCTTTATTGAATGAATACATCTATGGAATACTTTGGGGAGCAAGTGTCCCTGCTCCCCAAAGTATTGCATAAATGTATTAATTCAATACATTCGGATATCACAGTAAGCCCGCCGATCCGCCGCATTTCCGCCGATCCGCCGCACGCCGATCCGCTGCATTCCCGCCGATCCGGACCATATACATTGAACTACAGCTCCCATCATCTGCTTCTAGTATGAACAGGTGATGGGAGCTGTAGCTGGGTAATGGATATGACATGCCGCCGGGCGCAGGGGGGAGCCGCTCAGTACACAGGAGCGCTCCCCCTCCTCCTCCTCCTTCCGGGATAACTTCCGCCTATACCAATGCTGAGTCCCTGCCTGGCCGCCGCTCTCCGCTCTCCCCCCCATACATACCGGCTCCCGATGCATCCTGGTGTCCGCGCTGATGCCGGGAGCCGGTATATGAGAGCGGAGAGCGGCGGCCAGGCAGGGACTCAGCATTGGTATAGGCGGAAGTTATCCCGGAAGGAGGAGGAGGAGGGGGGAGCGCTCCTGTGTACTGAGCGGCTCCCCCCTGCGCCCGGCGGCATGTCATATCCATTACCCAGCTACAGCTCCCATCACCTGTTCATACTAGAAGCAGATGATGGGAGCTGTAGTTCAATGTATATGGTCCGGATCGGCGGGAATGCAGCGGATCGGCGTGCGGCGGATCGGCGGAAATGCGGCGGATCGGCGGGCTTACTGTGATATCCGAATGTATTGAATTAATACATTTATGCAATACTTTGGGGAGCAGGGACACTTGCTCCCCAAAGTATTCCATAGATGTATTCATTCAATAAAGCACACTGTACATAACATTACATTACATTACATAGAAACCCATAGAAACAATAAAGTCCCATAGACTTCTATATAGAGAGCGCCCCCTGCTGGACACTCCATAGGAATTACACCCTGGGTCGTGACGTCACTTCTTCAGAGAGAATTCTAACACTTCCTGATCTACTAAATTAAGGGAAATAGCAGTATATGTGCATTTCCCATAATTAATGTACATTAGAAATTTGTATAACTTTTCATAAGTAACAACATATCAAAAATTAATTTTGGCCGGACTTCTCCTTTAACTATTTCTTTTGTTTTGTTATTATTTGCAGCCTGAGGGTGTGGAAAAAGAAGAAACCCAGAGCACTATGATTTGTGGAAAAGGTAAATTGTTTGTGGGTGCAGACCTGTTATGTTGTGAATAGAATTTTAGGTAACCGCATAATCAGTATTGATTTACTATCCCCTGAAGAAGCAAAAAGGCGAAATGTGCCGGTGCTTCACTGTGTGTTATTCATTTGTTTACTTGACTGAAAGCTTCACTAATATGTTTCTATGTTGCAAGCTAATTGTTCTAATACTCTTGATGTTATCTGTGTTATTATGATATTTAGGATATGTTCACACTACATTTGTTTTCAGACGTATTTTTGGCGAACCGTCATTTTAAGGTGAAAATACATTCCTTTGTTGCCTCAAAATGACTGGCATCAATGTCCTGTGAACATAGCCTTAGGCCTTATCCACACGTTTAGTGATTTTTTTGGACCGTATATTATGTCTGCAATCGTCATCCGTGGTCTGCAAAAGATATGCCTGTATTCCATCGGTAGTACAATCCCTATTTTGGCGGAACCACAAAAATGGGAAGGCTAAATGAGAAATTTAAATTAAGGAGGTATGTATTTTTTGCGGACGTTACAGACATAAACACTTCTATTGGTTATTTTTTCCACATTTATGGTCCACTCTAAGACATGTCCTATTTTTTTGGGGGGGGAACTGATTGAAGATCCGTAAAACTACAGATAGTATTAATAGCCCAATAAAGAGCAATGGGGTTCTGAATTTCTGCAATTACGAACAAATTTACATAACGTGTGAATAAGGCCTTAGACTTGTTTGTTATACTAGATCTATGGAGTTTATATAGAGTTCTTTATTATTATTTATGATTTTTGGATGTATTTTGACTCAATTTTTGCGTGTGGTGTGTTTGAGTAATATATTGTAGTAGTACTACTACTATGTATCAAAATACTTCTCATGTGCCTTTGTTTTCTCTCTCTCAGATTCTTCTATTTTTTCTTTGGGTCCATCTCCTCTTTCTTTTTATTCTTCCTATACTTATTGGGTATGGAATATAAAGTGCTATATGTAAAGTTAATAAAAAGTTTTATATGTAAAGTTATACAAAGTGATATAGTGAGTTTAGTAGTATAAAAGAAATATAACAATATGAAAAGTGATATACGGTAAATAGAAATAAAAAGCTATATGATATGTAAAGTAAAAGATATAAAAGAACATAACTTTTACCACATCTTATACTCAGGTGATGATATTTCTGAGCAGATTTCACTGAAGCTTCCAGAAAAAGTGGTGGAAGGTTCTCCTCGCGCTTACTTCTCTGTTATCGGTAAGTAAAGCCTACAAAACACAGCATACATTTTTACATTATAACACATTGATAGAGCAGCCATGCTATTGTATGACGGACATTTGGAATCACAAAGAGCAATGTATAGCTAATGGCAGACACCAAGCCAACAACTGTGACACTCATACATTTTTACATTATAACACATTGATAGAGCAGCCATGCTATTGTATGACGGACATTTGGAATCACAAAGAGCAATGTATAGCTAATGGCAGACACCAAGCCAACAACTGTGACACTCATATTGGAATGATAGATCTTAAAGTGTCACTGTCGTGAATTTTTTTTTTGCAGAAATCAATAGTCCAGGCGATTTTAAGAAACTTTGTAATTGGGTTTATTATCCGAAAAATGCATTTTTATCATGAAAAAGCAGTTTGAAACTCTCCCCCCTGTCTTCATTGTTCTCCTATGGAGAGAGCTAAAGAAAGACCAAAACAGGACAACAAAGAGTTAATCTACAAATCCCTCACCCGTTATCTGTTCTGACCATCACCAGTGACCTGTCTGAGCTCGGATTACAGCTGTCACCCAGCTCTGTGCCTGTAATCCTCTGTTATCTGCTTTCTGCTGCCGGCTAACACTCCCTCCTTCCTCCTCCCCCCTCCCCTCTCCCTAGAGCAGACAGGGTACGTCTCCTGCAACAAGTCACAATTTTCAGATTTTTCAGAGTGGATGAAAAAGAGGAAGGAGGGGGGGACCTGGGAAAAGGCTTTTTACATGCAGATAATGGCAGATTTGGCTAATAAACCCAATTACAAAGTTTCTTAAAATCGCCTGGACTATTGATTTCTGCAAAAAAAAAAAAAAAATACGACAGTGACTCTTTAAGGCTATGTTCACAATGTTTTTCAGCAGCCGTTATTCGATACTGAAAACCACAGCTGTTATTTTGAGTATCGAATAACGGACATTGTTTAACGACACTATGGTGGCCATCATTATAATGACGGCCCGCTGTTACATTATTCAAGTTTGGGTTGGACATAGCCGCCCTTTTGGGTGTGTCTATTTTAAAGTCCCTTTCAATATTGTGGATATTATGGTGAAAGGACAGTGAAGAGAAAATCAGCGTGTGAATAACGTAAAATAACAGACGCTGTTTGCTCAATAATGGCCACAAATAATGACATGAACATTAATTTGGGGGCCGCTGTTATTTATATATTGTGTGAACTGACAGCCATTGTTTCCATAGACTTTAATGGAAGTCATCAAAGACTGATAACAATGGTACTATTTTACAGTGTGGGGAAACACGGCCTAAAAATGGCTTTTAAAACTACTATTAGCACTAAATAAGTGGACATATTGCTCATTTTGTGGACGTGTTTCTCCTTCATAGCCATAAAGTGATAATGGATGCAATATTTAGAAGAATTTATTTAGTGAAAAGGGCTATCCAGATTAGAAATTCATTTATTCTAGAAACAGCGCCACTCTTGTCCTCAGTCAGCGTGTGGTACTGCAGCTTAGTTCCATTGATATGAATAAATGAATAGAGCTGAATTGTAATACCTCAAACACTTAGAGGACAGAACAAATAATTTATGAATTTTGTTGACATGACTAATTATAATTATTAATTTGTTGTTGTTTTTTAGGGGATGTCATGGGAACATCAATGCAGAATTTGGGCAATCTCCTGCAGCTGCCATTTGGATGTGGGGAGCAAAACATGGTTCTGTTCACACTCCTAACATTTATATTTTGGAGTATCTCAATAAAACAGAACCAGCTTACCCCAGCGATAAAAGCCAAAGCCCTGAGCTACCTGAGCACTGGTAAGAGATCTGCAGCTCATTCACCCCCTGTGGGGTTACATACAAATTATCAATCACCCCCTGGGGGGTTACATACAAAACTATCAACTTGACTGCTATGTCTGTATACACGCTAATCACTGATTAGGACTGCCCTCTGGACTCTTAAAATTAGAATAAGGGTGTGTTCACACATACAGAATCCACAGCAGATCCACAGATTTGATGGTGCAGGAACTGATGCTGTGTTCAGTTACTTAGATCAAATCTGCCGTGGATCCGCACCATCAAATTTGCTGTGATACGGTACGTGTTAATCTACCCTTAGAAGATATTTAAATAGATAAAATACATGTTACATTAATATATATATATATATATATATATATATATATATATATATATATATATATATACACTCAGTCCTACTTGCTCTATAACATTCTGGCGGCAGATTTTTAGTGTGACCAGTTCCCTTTAAGTCTATGTTCTGTGCTTGCTTGCCTTACTACTTACCTGTAAAGCAGAGAATGTTTTTATATAGGGTATCAAAAACAGCTGGCTTATAAACACAGTGATGGATCCTACAGCGCATTTGGACCAGGATATGGAAGAGGAAGTTCAGGAAAATACCTGGTAGGTAATTGGGATGTGAGGGTTATCAAAAGTGGGGGACACTGAAGCAATGTAAATCACAGAATTATTGGATATATACAAAGTCATGAAAGGCTTCAGACAGGTAACTACATGCCCACAAATGTTTGAATTGTTAAGTGGCAATAATGACCACACACTGACACACGTCAAAAGAAAAGGGAAGAGAGGCGGGAAAATACCAACAACGGCATCAGATACACTAGTATAATATGGAAGATGGAAGAGGGACCATCCAACCCCAGATTAGGTCCCTAAACTAATCCGGACCCCAGACACGAATCTGTCAGCTGCAATTCACATTCCACATTTAGATAGTTGTTTGGGCCAGGAGACACATGGTACCTTTCTTATATCTGTCTGTGCTTCCAGAACATAGAAAATGCTGTTGTCCTGTAGAAAAAATAGTCAAGGGGGCTTTCTAAAGCTCCTGAAGTGCAGCAAGCTTCAACATCTCCTTAAGGTCCTATTACACGGAGCGATTTTTAACTGACTAACGATAAACGATCGCAAACGAGATTGTTTATCGTCAACCTGAAATCGTCCACCATATTACACAGAACGATGATCGTTAGATACGATTATTATTGCAATTGGTACTATGATCATTTATTCCTTCTGATCTCAGGAAAACAATGGGCAATGTGCAATTACACTGAACGATTAGTGAAAAAATGTGGAACTTGAGCAAACGAATGTGGAATTACAGCGAACGATTAGTAAACGATAATTTTAGGTTCAGATCTAAATCAACAATCAACGACATACAAACGATTTTTCGATCGTCATCTGCAATTACACAGAACGATTAATGTTTAAATTCGAAGGATATAACGATTTTTTGCACTATAATCGTCCCGTGTAATAGGGCCCTTACTCACCCCTCCCATACCTGACCCTGCTTAGGGTTTAGCTTCCAGGTGTCAATCAAACAGGGAGGGGGGAGAGGAGGCATTCCATCTTGCAGCTATTTAGGAGCTTGGAAAAGTCTCTTTAACTCCCTGTACCTCAGAATAAAGCATCTTTCTAGGTTCTGGAAGCACAGCTGGATATATGAAGGGTACCATGTGTCTCGTTGATTTGTGTGTATCATTACTGCAGGTAAAACACATCTTTATATTGCTGCCATAAACCTTCTTGGCTCTTTTGATCATAAAGCTTCATTATTCTAATAATACGTCTCTCTGCAGGTTGACGGCCTTTGTCATGAAGTCATTTGCCAGAGCCCAGTCTTACATATACATTGATCCTCAGCACGCGTCTGATGCTCTTCTTTGGCTTACTCGAAGACAGAAGTCTAATGGCTGCTTCCAAAATGTTGGCTCTCTCTTTAACAATGCCATGAAGGTGAGAGCAAGATTTAAAACGAGGCAGACAATAGTCGATGGTGCCCTAAGTAGACAGTCCAGGATGTTGTGGAAGGGAGGAAGATGCATTGCATTTGCTTTCAGTGGACAGATTACATGGTATTAAAGTGGGTAACAATAATGTTAAAGTGACCCTGTTATTTAAAGGGGTTTTCCAATGAAAACATGGTAGTCCCCTATTCACAGGATAGAAGACAAATAAGAGATCGCAGGGGGTCCATGCCCCAGCAATCTCCAGATCGCCCCCCCTGGGCTCCTTTGTTTGAACACAGCTGCTGATCACCGGTGGGGGGGGGGGGCAACGGAAGTTGGAAACCCTGCAACCTCTTTCTTGTCCCCTATCTTGTGGATAGGGTACAAGTAAGTTTTAATTGGAGAAACCGCTTTAACAAACTTGATGAGAAGTTTTGGTCAGTCATGGTCTAAGAGCATACACCACGACCGATCATAAGATCGAGCCGGGAGAAGGTGATCCGTACACTGCCTGGCTCGCCGTGATCTCTAGTTGCACCAGCAGTACAGGACCCACTGTTCCTCTACGGTTGTCACAACTACCGTATTTTCCGGCGTATAAGACAACTGGGCATATAAGACGACCCCCAACTTTCTAGTTAAAATATATAGTTTGGGATTTACTCGCCGTATAGGACTACCCCTCTTCCAATGCACACCAAATAAAAATTAATAAAAACATCAGACAGCAGCGAGATATCAGAGGCAGAGAAGGAGGTACGGTAATAGGATACAAGGGAGCTCAAAAGCGGCTGCATCCCCTCTGTATGAAGGGCAGAGCAAGCTGTAGGCATCCAGGGTATGGAAAAAAGAGATACGGTAGAGTGGCGCTGTGCCCAGAAAAAACACACCTCTTCTATCCATCTGGCCACCCTTGTATCCTACCGGTATTACTGTACTTCCTTCTCTCAGATCTCACATACAGGCTCCTGCGCCGCTTCACTGCAGTCCTCAGCAGCGTGATCTGAGAGGCAGAGAAGGAGGTACAGTAATACCGGTAGGGTACGAGGGCGGGACAGACAGGTGAAAGAGGTGTCTTTTTTTGGGCACAGCGCCATTCTACCGTATCTCTTTTTCCAATCCTCAGATGGCTGCAGCCTCTCTGCCTTCGAATGGTTGTTGCATATGGTGGGGATGCGGCCATATTTGTGCTCCCCCCACCGTATGTGGTGACCGCAGATTCTCCAGTCAGGTTCTGAAGTTTTTCAGCACTTGCCCTATAAGATGACCCGATTTTTGAGAAGATTTTCCTGGTTTAAAAAGTAGCCTTATATTCAGGAAAATACAGTACATGATATTTGACAGAAGATCTGAAAGACATATTGGTTAATTTAAATAAAAGTCATATGACATGGGGTAGTCACTCGTAAGGAGTGGTTCTGTATAACTTGTCTGGTTTGTGACAATTTATTTTCGCAGTTGACTGTTTTTTAGTTTCGTAGCAAAAAAAAATTTGATAAAATATATATATAGATAAACATAAATGACAAGCTGCTATATAGTTCAATCATAAAACATGACCTTGCTATGTAAATTAGCTATTTCTGTGTCACCCTCAGATATAGCATCTGCATACTGTCTATATGGGGTATTGTATATGCAGTTGATGTGTTGGTCTAAGTATAGCTTGTTTTTCTCTGTAGGGTGGAGTAGATGATGAAGTAACACTGGCTGCATACATTACCATAGCTTTATTGGAATATCCATTACCTACACAGGTACGTGAACACAGTAGATACGGCACTGTTCTATCAGCGAGATTTATGACAGCCAATCAGTATGGCGGAGCGTTTAATACTTATCTATTCTGGTAAAGAATCTGTTATGGCAACCTATGACCTAACTTAGTATGGAAGTCGGTTTTAGCAATATAAAGCTATAGATGTGTTTCATGGAAACAACGGCCGTAAGGTCACACAATGCATTGCCTATCAATCGCAGTGGGCGCCAAATTAATGTTCATTACATTAATTTGCAGCCTTTATTTAGGGAACAATGGCCGTTATTTTAAGTTGTTCACACCGTAATTCACTGTCCTTTCACTGTCTTTTATACTAAATTCAATGGACCTTAAAAAAAAAAGACACATTTAAAAGAGCCATCATTCAACCTGATCTAGAATAATGTACCAATGGCTGTCATTGCAATGGCAGCTGCCAAAGTATGTTAAATAAGGGCCGTTATTTCATACTCAAAAGTTGTTATTGTGAGTATCAAATAGTGGCTATTGAAAATCGTTGTGTGAACATAGCCTAAAGGAAATCTGTCAGCCGTCATTCTTATTCCAAATGGCTGACGCTGTTTGATAGCTGTTAGATCTTGGGGGCACCTGGTACCTTTTTATATATCTGTCTGTTCTTCCACAATGTAGAAAAATGCTTTTTTTATACAGTAAGGCCTTATTCATGTGATCCGTGCCACGATCAGGAGAAGGATCGCGGCACGGATCCACTAGCGGGAGACAGCCACCCCCCGCCACCCAACACGGACCCCCCGCACCCACCCCCGGCAGCAGAGATGACAAGAGAGCATGATGTGCGCTCCTGTCATCGCATCTACTAATCACCTATTCCCCCGTGCTGACTGTTTTACATGTTTACTGGAAGTGGCTGGGACTATGCTGCAGGGAGAAGAAGGCAGCGTAGTCCAGGCCACTTCTGATGAACATGAAGTAGGTCAGCACGGGGAGTAGGTGAGTAGTAGACGCGTGAATTTTTAGCGAACGACGATTTGAGAAGATGCTGAGAGATCAAAATGAACGATTTCTCGCTCGTCGCTTCATCGTTCACTGTGTTTACACGGAACGATTATCGCTCAAATGCGATCGTTGTTGCGAAAATTTGAATGATAATCGTTCCGTGTAAACGCAGCATAAATGGACCCTATCAGTGTCTGCAATTTGAAACATGGATTACAGCTGATTGATTCCCTTTAAAGAGAGCCAAACCAAAACGAATGAATACTGCACTCAGCGGAACTCTTCTTCCTCTTCGTTTTAGGAATCAGTGAGTGTCTGAGCACCTGGAGCCCCACTGATCATAACTTCTGAAATGTCACGATGACATGTCAGAGGTTTTATCATATTCATTACCGATTTCATAATAGGGTGAGGCATTCCCATCAGAGCATGGTATCCCCTTCCCATAGAATGGGGCATAACATGCAGATTGGTGGGTGTCTTACCCCCATCAATCCAGAGAACAAAGGTAAATTGCACTTGGGAATAAATGAAACACCCATTGTGTATGTGGCCAGCGCTCCGTTCATTCTCTATAGGACCTTTGTATAGGGCATAACATGCTCAAATAGGAATACCACTTTAAGCTTGAATCGACATTAGTCGCTGACTACCTATGAATAGGAGATCATGCATATGGGGGATTATTGATTTGTAAAGAGCAGCCATATAATCAAAGTTACTCTCTCCACAGGATGTTGTAGTCCGAAATGCATTATTCTGCCTGGAGAGTGCACTGAGCAGCCAAAACAACATATATACACAAGCATTAATGGCTTATGCCTTTACACTCGCCGGAAGAATGGACCTTCGCGTTCGTCTCTTTCAATCCCTGGAAGAAAAGGCCATTAAGAAAGGTGCAAGATTGTGATATGAAAAGACGTTATGGACTATAGTGCATTATTCATGCCTTTCTGTGTACATTGCATGGAGTGAGTTGTACACAGCTGTAATATGGCAATCATAGGGGTCTATGGGACCATACAGAGCTTCCTTATGTCTACAATATCATACAGAGGCATATGGTGGTGTTTAATCTGACCAGATAAATCTATTGCATGTGCCTTCGGATTCTGCATTACTTATATATCCTCCCCTAGAGTCATTGCATTGATTCTAGGAGAGAATACATTTACAATAGTCCGTTATGGATGTGTGATATGGCGGCACATGGAGTACCTACACCTCCATAGGAAGTAACTGTTGGGGCTCCACTTTACAGGCTGTATGCGCACGGCTCAGCTATGTCCTTAAAGGGCAATTCTGCCTTCTTCAGTTTCTTGATACAAATACCCCTTCAACATGTTTCGGGGTATCACACCATGTCCTCAGGAAAAAATTAGGCAATTAACCTATTGAGCAGCCAAGCATTCCTTTTTTTTGTTTTGTTAATTCTGAATTTATTCAAATTTTCAAGTTTTCCAAATAAGAGAACAATACAACAAGCGCCTAATAGGCATGTAGCAAAACATGAAAAACATAACATATGACATATGGGAGGAGGCATATACATCCATGGTGTGACATAAAACATTTGAGACCGGGCTGGCGCCCAAACCGGCAACGGGCGTGAAATCGGGGGGATCCAAGTGTCCCTTTAAAGCTGGATGTCCTATAGCCTAATTTCTTCCTGAGGACGTGTTGTGATACTGTGACACTGTTATCTTCTTTGACAGGGTACACCCTCCATTAAGAGTATATTTCTCATTAACAGCAATAGGGGATCATAGTTTTAAAATATTTTATATATTTGTACCCCAGGCCATGGGCCGGTGAGTATTTGGTATATGTATCTATTGAAGTGGGTAACCCCATCCCACCTTTGAGAGAAGTTGTGCTGTACTAGCTTGTAGAAGAAGTATCGGCATTCATCTATTATCTCTTTAAGTGGGACATACATAAAACATCATTATAACAGATCAAAGATGGGGAAAACAGAGAAGAGGACTTACATCACAGGGAGAGAGATTCTTGTAGTTGTACTGGCCCTGGTCAGATCCAAGCTCCACTATTACCTTTTGGATGGAAGTTTACTCTAAAATTGGCATTTCCCTCCATTACAAAGGCTGATATTAAAGAATACTTAGTGGTTTTATATATGTGCATAGGATATAATAGAAATATATAAGATCTTGTATCCTTTATATTCTAGATGACACAGTCCATTGGCATCGCCCAGAACTCTCAGAAGCTTCAGTGAGACCTCGGTACAGAAGAGCCGCATCTATCGAGGTTGAGATGACATCTTATGTGCTGCTGGCCATGTTGTCTAAACCTAGCGTCACTGCCGAAGACATGACTGCCGCCACAAAAGTTGTCACTTGGCTGATAGAGCAACAGAACCCCACAGGCGGCTTTTCATCTACACAGGTAGACTTATGTGATACTCAGGATCCTGTAAACACATGTATCCGTTAAACAATAATAGTCTTAATGCAACAATGTTGGCCGGTTGCTAGACATCTTCACATATAGCAGTCACTTCTCCTGGGTCCTTACAATGGCCCTCAGTACTCAAATACCCCCAGGACCTATAGTAGGGCAGAAAAGGATGACTAGAAGGCATTCACAAGAAAAATAATACAAGCATATAACAATATCAGAGGTAACAAGATAAAAATAGCAACTCACCACTAGATGAGTGGAAGTGGAAATAATGGCTAGAATGATGGTTCAGGTGGATTTGTATAGACAACTGTCAGAAATGGAACAGACCATAATAACTGATAATCTAGCAGTATCTCAGACTTTATATCTTTCCCTAACATAAAGTTGTCCCTGTAATGTCCCTGCACTACCCCTAGACTAAACTATACAATGGAAACAAGCAGAAGGCATTAAGATCCAGAAAAACTACACCGATAATTGACAGAAAGGCACACTAAGGGCCCTATTCCACCGGACGATTATCGTTCAGATTATCGTTAAATCGTTCGAATCTAAACGATAATCGTTCGGTTGAAATGCAGTAACGATTAACGACCGAACGAGAAATCGTTGATCGCTTTATAAGACCTGGACCTATTTTCATCGTTGCTCGTTCGCAGAACGTTCGCAAATCGTTCGCATTGAATAAGACATCGTTCGGTCGTTCGCAATAGATACGAACGCAATAGCGAATAAATACGGAAGAAGAAACGATCGCAATTACGATCATAAGTAACGATTATCGTTCCATGGAAATGAGTGAACGTTTTCAGGTCTTTCGCAATAGCGGTCGTTTGAGATCGTTAATCGTTAACGATTATGCTAACGATAATCGTCCGGTGGAATAGGGCCCTAAGGGCCCTATTCCACGGACGATTATCGTTCAGATTATCGTTAAATCGTTCGAATCTGAACGATAATCGTTCGGTTGAAATGCAGTTAACGATTAACGACCGAACGAGAAATCGTTGATCGCTTTATAAGACCTGGACCTATTTTTATCGTTGCTCGTTCGCAAATCGTTCGCATTGAATAAGACATCGTTCGGTCGTTCGCAATAGATATGAACGCAATAGCGAATAAATAGCGAAGAAAAACGATCGCAATTACGATCATAAGTAACGATTATCGTTCCATGGAAATGAGTGAACGTTTTCAGGTCTTTCGCAATAGCGGTCGTTTGAGATCGTTAATCGTTAACGATTATGCAAACGATAATCGTCCGGTGGAATAGGGCCCTAAGTAAGACCTATGATTTCTAAACACAGAATCAGGACAACAAGAATAGGAATTAAGAAATATACAAGGAACTCAAAAAAGAACATGCAATTAAAGAGGAACCACACTTGGACTGGCCTAAATGTTCCAAAATGATTGAGCTTGTCTTTGATTAGGGCTAGAGAAGGGACATTACAGGGGCCACTAGTTAAGTAATGGGACACATCATACAGAGCTTAAATAATACCAAGATACAATGACTAAATAACAACTACATCCATATGGAAATATAATGGCAGTGCTTTATAATGTCTAGGTAATGCCCCTATATAAATTTTATTAAAATTCCTAGTGGTGCTTTTCAGCAGGGATGTCTGATGCATTCTGTGTGACTTCATGGGTTGCACAACCTTAAAGCTAATGTACTATCAGGTACATCGCTTTGGTTTTTTTACCTCAATGGATCGGTACCTGTGCGGGCATGCCAATGTCGCAGTCCTTTTTGTGAACCTGATGGTACATTCCTGCCCTGATGGTACAAGTCCTACCCTGATGGTGCAAGTCTTGCCCTGAACCAGGAGACCTGTAGGTGATGGTGGACATAGCTGTTAAAATAACTCTGTATTTGTATCCTCATGTTGTCCGCAATGTCAATGAGATTTCAAAATGTTTTGTATTTTGTCCAGGACACAGTGGTCGCTCTTCAGGCGCTCTCCCTTTATGGTTATCATGCTCTGAGCCATGATGGTCCGCGAGTAGTCACCTTAACCATGGACAATGCCCCAATTGTCAAATTTGATGTAGAAGACTCTACCGGCTACTCCTGCAGAAGGTTCCTTTGTCGAGTGTGCCTGGGGAATACACCGCCACCATCAGCGGATCTGGCTGTCTGTATTTACAGGTAAGGGGCTACAGATATGGACGTCTTGAGAAGATACTCACGTAATGTTGGCCTAGTATTGTGTATGTTTTAGCCTGTAGTCTTTTCTAGTACTTCCAGAATAAGATGTACATTCCAACATTTTGAACTTTTTTTTTTATCCTGGTAGCAGACTCCAAGGGGCGAGTAGAGTTATTCTCCTCTGTTAGTCATCAGGGACAACAGTGTAATATTCCATTATTATCTCATGTGTACGGGGAAACATTTAGCCCTATAGCCTTTATTAACAAGTAACCAAAGAATGGCAAAAATTTAGTGTTTCGCATTATAACTTGAATGAGGTCCATTATAACTCTATATATTGTCCATTTATGGACAAATACCATTTAGTGTCTGCTTCAACTGACAATGAGTACGTACAAGGGCAAAATAGAGCCAATAAGATGGAAAATGTAAGAGTTGACAGGTAACATATGATACAAGGGCTGAAGTGGAAGACACCACCCTAGTGGTTATTGCTAGTCTCTAAATGTCATTGTGAAGGCCTATTGCAGACTGACATGGAGACCACAGTACAGAAATATTGTACGTCATGGGTCAATGTTGGTCTTCATTTGCCATAGGACCCACTTAACTTCCATTAGTTTTATACTTGAAATCTACTGCCTAGAGGAACTGGTTGGCTGTAGATCTAGTGCCTAACATCTAGTATACTAGTGCTTACACCAATAACCATTCTCATCTTGGAGAACCATTACACTTTTGTTCCCTGGTCGCCAAGTTCAGTATTTTTCAGTTTGACACGTTCATTTCCGTTTGCTAAATTTACAAAGTGTTGATGGCTTGAACTGAATAAAATGACAGAAATGTCCTTGTGTTGCAGACTAACCTGAAGTACAACGTGCCACATCCTGAAGGTGAAGCACCATTTACCATTTTTGTGTCTACAGTGCCGGAGATCTGTAACGTCAAGTCTCTAAAATCATTTACCATCCATGTCAATGTCAGGTGAGATGTACGAGCATCATTATATATGTGTATATATACTGACTGAGGTATTAATAACTGTCCTCAGGAGTCCCGGCTATATATTAGATCTATAACATTTATGCACAATATAGTTACATAACATCTTACCTCCATTCAAACCTTACTCTAATGTTGGTAATGTGAATTCCAATGGTCCATAACTTTCGTATATAAAATCATGTAAAGCACAATACAGAAAAAAAGACAGATTTGGTCTCCTAGAACACCATTCACACTAGGCAGGAGCACGTTGCTATGGCTGAAATTGCAAGCACACAAAAACTCAAAAAATGTATCTTGCCATTGCGGTGAGCTGTTGCATTTTTTTGTGTTTTTGTGTGAAAGCACAATACAGAACTACTACTGTAAGACTATTATAATGTATTTCCACCTTTGTCTTCATACGTGTGCAGACTAGAAGAGTGTGTCCTGGATGAGCCAAAATAGGGATGAGGCCTGGGCTGTCACCACCTAAACAGCCTTAGGTTTACACCCAATTAAGAACAGTGTGTGACAGCACATAAACTACAACTCCATAGACTGTCAAGGGGGTGGTCACTACTGCTGTAACGGGGTGTGAACCTAAGACTCTCCCTATTCAGAACTAAGAAGCAGATCACGTCCAATTGAAAGTCTAGGGCACATTAGCATATTGGGTATCGAAATTAACTGCACCAATTGCTAAATAATAGGGCTTAGAGGTAGAAAAATAAAAAAAGCAGTGATGGTGCTATTTTTTTAAAGGTTACAGGTCCGCTTTAAGGTTTTTTTCCATATGATAATGTTCTGTAACTCATGATAGAATGATGGGGTGAGGGCTAATGGCTGGGGCCCCCACGGACACAGAGAGGCTGGATTTAGGCCAGTAGACTGAGGTGGGCAGGATAGACATGGGCTCCTGAATGTTTTTGGAATCTTGTATCAAAAAGTGAACGTTTTAAAACTCAATAAGAATGATAGTATTTATATGTGCCCTCTGCTCTGACATGTCGCTGTGGTAGTTATATAGTACAGGTAGGAATACTGGAATATATTAGAAATCTGAGTCATATAATGAGGGGGGGAGGGATATATATATATATTATATATATAATCTTTATCTTGAATCTGTTCTTACAGCTACATCGGCAAGAGAGAGGTCTCAAATATGGCTTTAGTAGACATCAAGCTGCCATCTGGATACTCCCCGGTGAAGTCTTCTGTCAGAGAGGTATAATAACCACACACTATACTATATATTGTTTAGTGATGTCCTTTAATAAAGGCTCATCATGTAGACTTATATCTTCTTTTCCAGCTACAAAGACGCATTCCATTAGCAGGACAGAGAGTCATACCAATAAAGTCATTGTATACTACGAGAAGGTAAGCTCAGTTATTCTTACTGTAACGTAAAAGGGTTTTCTGGAGGTTGTTTGTCCATCACAACATCCAACCCCATTGAATGCTGTCCATATACTGCACGCAGCAACAACACCAGGCATAGAAAAACATTTTTTTTTTTGCCTATATAGTTCATTTCTGGCTACTTTTATAGAATAATGTAGAGACACTTGTGTATACCTATTTTAGTTGATGTATTGTCTACAGGTTGTCTGCCATCTTCATTCCTTCTTCCCCTCTGACATGGTTCTTCTAATACAGCCTTAATTTCCTGCAATGCCTCTGGATATGCAGAGACAGGAGGAGCAGAGTCGCATCACTCAACATGCTCTGAGTCTAAGTGATAGTGATAGCAAGTGACACAAAAAATTTGTCCTCTAACTTACTTAAAGGGGTTATCCAGGGAAAATCTTTTTTCTTTCAAATCAACTGGTCCTAGAAAGTTACATAGATTTGTAATTTACTTCTGTTTAAAATCTCAAGTCTTCCCATCCTTATTAGCTGCTGTATGTCCTGCTGGAACTGTAGTTTTTCTTTTCAGTCTGACACAGTGCTCTCTGCTGCCACTATTGTCCAATACAGGAACTGTCCAGAGTAGCAGCAAATCCCCATAGAAAACTTTTCCTGCTCTGGACAGTTCCCTCTCGGACAGAGTTGACAGCACTGTGTCAGACTGAAAAAAAACAACATTTCCTGTAGGACATACAGCAGCTGATAAGTACTGGATAACTGGAAATTCTTAAATAGAAGTAAATTACAAATCTATATAACTTTCTGAAACCAGTTGATTTGAAATAAAAAGATTTTTCACTGGATAACCCATTTAATAGAGTATGTGTATTCCTATAAGATGCAGCTTCAGTCTGTCTCCAATCAATAGAGCAGTGTCAAGCTGCATCTCATAGGACAGACTACAGAATATGCACAAAGCTGATAGAGTCAGCCTAGTTATATAACTGTGCAGTTACTCATTGTATGGACTCACTACAGTATATCGTTGTTCTGCTGATGCAATAGATACAGCAAATATACAGTATCTATACAATGAAATTAATGTTTACTTACTAACTTGCTTTTCTTTTGTCTTGAATCAGCTCAATAAAGATGTAAAGACCTTCTCATTCTTAGTTGAGCAAGAAATTCCTGTTGGAAACCTTCAGGCAGCCACTGCAACTATCCTAGACTACTATGAGACAGGTAAATCGGTGTATACAATGTACAGTAGTTGTTGGCTGTGACGAGTAAATCTATAAAGTAGTGTAATATCTGGGTATGTGTTGGCATTACTGGCAGCATTTACCCATTCTAGATCCATTGATTTCAATAGACCAAACATAGCCTACTATTTACTACATTTGGTCCACTTACCAGCACATACATTTTTAAGGAATTCCAAAAAGCAGGTGGCTGCAAAAAAAAAAAGTATGGGTTTCCAAAATGGAGTAAACTTAGAGACACCGGTATATTATGTTTAGTCCATTGAAATCAAT
>NW_027210399.1:0-74883 GCF_027789765.1 Dendropsophus ebraccatus | reverse complement strand
GTTAAGCCCCGCCCCATCGCGGTAAGCCCCGCCCCCCGGCACCGACGCTACGCACTGCACTGCAAATTGCCGACTGTACCGGGCTTAAGCCGGTAAGCCCCGCCCCCATCGCGGTAAGCCCCGCCCCCGGCACCGACGCTATGCAATGCACTGCAAGTTGCCGACTGTACCGGGCTTAAGCCGGTAAGCCACGCCCCCATCGCGCGGGCATGTTCAATAAAACAAATGGCGGTGCTATGCCATGAGAAGTAACAGCGGCCCCAGCGCAAAAGGTAACGAAGTGTTGCGTCTGCTGAAGAGGTGGCAGTAAGCATTGCGTGTTGTCAACTGTACCAGGCTAAAGCCGGTAAGCCCCGCCCCCACCCAATGCACGTGACCAATCATACCAGGCTTAAGCCGGCGAGCCACGCCCCCTGCGCCGACCCAATGCTATGTAATTCACTGCAATGCAATTGGTTTTTTGCCCTTAGTGGGAGTTGAACCCAGGACCCCAGCGCTGCAAGGCTACTGTGCTAACCACTGAGCCACCGTGCTGCCTCTACTCCAATGCAATTTAAATGAGGGCATGTTTAAAAAAACAAGTGGCGGTGCTATGTTATGAAAAGTAGCAGCCGCTTCAGCGCCAAAGGAAATGATGGGTTGCGTCTGCTGAAAAGGTGACAGTAAGCATTGCATGTTGCCATAGTTGCACACTGTACCTGGCATGACGCGGTAAGCCCCGCCCCCATGGCGGTAAGCCCCGCCCCCGGCACCGACGCTACGCAATGCACTGTATGTTGCCGACTGTACAGGGCTTAAGCCGGTAAGCCCCGCCCCATCGCGGTAAGCCCCGCCCCCCGGCACCGACGCTATGCAATGCACTGCATGTTTCCATCTGTACCGGGCTTAAGCCGGTAAGCCCCGCCCCATCGCGGTATGCCCCGCCCCCCGGCACCGACGCTACGCAACGCACTGCAAATTGCCGACTGTACCGGGCTTAAGCCGGTAAGCCCCGCCCCCATCGCGGTAAGCCCCGCCCCCGGCACCGACGCTATGCAATGCACTGCAAGTTGCCGACTGTACCGGGCTTAAGCCGGTAAGCCACGCCCCCATCGCGCGGGCATGTTCAATAAAACAAATGGCGGTGCTATGCCATGAGAAGTAACAGCGGCCCCAGCGCAAAAGGTAACGAAGTGTTGCGTCTGCTGAAGAGGTGGCAGTAAGCATTGCGTGTTGTCAACTGTACCAGGCTAAAGCCGGTAAGCCCCGCCCCCTCCCAATGCACGTGGCCAATCATACCAGGCTTAAGCCGGCGAGCCACGCCCCCTGCGCCGACCCAATGCTATGTAATTCACTGCAATGCAATTGGTTTTTTGCCCTTAGTGGGAGTTGAACCCAGGACCCCAGCGCTGCAAGGCTACTGTGCTAACCACTGAACCACCGTGCTGCCTCTACTCCAATGCAATTTAAATGAGGGCATGTTTTAAAAAACAAGTGGCGGTGCTATGTTATGAAAAGTAGCAGCCGCTTCAGCGCCAAAGGAAATGATGGGTTGCGTCTGCTGAAAAGGTGACAGTAAGCATTGCATGTTGCCATAGTTGCACACTGTACCTGGCATGACGCGGTAAGCCCCGCCCCCATGGCGGTAAGCCCCGCCCCCGGCACCGACGCTACGCAATGCACTGTGTGTTGCCGACTGTACAGGGCTTAAGCCGGTAAGCCCCGCCCCATCGCGGTAAGCCCCGCCCCCGGCACCGACGCTACGCAATGCACTGCAAGTTGCCGACTGTACCGGGCTTAAGCCGGTAAGCCCCGCCCCCGGCACCGACGCAATGCAATGCACTGCAAGTTGCCGACTGTACCGGGCTTAAGCCGGTAAGCCCCGCCCCCGGCACCGACGCTATGCAATGCACTGCAAGTTGCCGACTGTACCGGGCTTAAGCCGGTAAGCCCCGCCCCATCGCGGTAAGCCCCGCCCCCCGGCACCGACGCTACGCAACGCACTGCAAATTGCCGACTGTACCGGGCTTAAGCCGGTAAGCCCCGCCCCCGGCACCGACGCTATGCAATGCACTGCAAGTTGCCGACTGTACCGGGCTTAAGCCGGTAAGCCACGCCCCCATCGCGCGGGCATGTTCAATAAAACAAATGGCGGTGCTATGCCATTTAGAAGTAACAGCGGCCCCAGCGCAAAAGGTAACGAAAGTGTTGCGTCTGCTGAAGAGGTGGCAGTAAGCATTGCGTGTTGTCAACTGTACCAGGCTAAAGCCGGTAAGCCCCGCCCCCCACCCAATGCACGTGGCCAATCATACCAGGCTTAAGCCGGCGAGCCACGCCCCTGCGCCGACCCAATGCTATGTAATTCACGCAATGCAATTGGTTTTTTGCCCTTAGTGGGAGTTGAACCCAGGACCCCAGCGCTGCAAGGCTACTGTGCTAACCACTGAGCCACCGTGCTGGCTCTACTCCAATGCAATTTAAATGAGGGCATGTTTAAAAAAACAAGTGGCGGTGCTATGTTATGAAAAGTAGCAGCCGCTTCAGCGCCAAAGGAAATGATGGGTGCGTCTGCTGAAAAGGTGACAGTAAGCATTGCATGTTGCCATAGTTGCACACTGTACCTGGCATGACGCGGTAAGCCCCGCCCCCATGCGGTAAGCCCGCCCCCGGCACCGACGCTACGCAATGCACTGTATGTTGCCGACTGTACAGGCTTAAGCCGGTAAGCCCGCCCCATCGCGGTAAGCCCCGCCCCCCGGCACCGACGCTATGCAATGCACTGCAATGTTTCCATCTGTACCGGGCTTAAGCCGGTAAGCCCCGCCCCATCGCGGTATGCCCCGCCCCCCGGCACCGACGCTACGCAACGCACTGCAAATTGCCGACTGTACCGGGCTTAAGCCGGTAAGCCCCGCCCCCATTCGCGGTAAGCCCCGCCCCCGGCACCGACGCTATGCAATGCACTGCAAGTTGCCGACTGTACCGGGCTTAAGCCGGTAAGCCACGCCCCCATCGCGCGGGCATGTTCAATAAAACAAATGGCGGTGCTATGCCATGAGAAGTAACAGCGGCCCCAGCGCAAAAGGTAACGACGTGTTGCGTCTGCTGAAGAGGTGGCAGTAAGCATTGCGTGTTGTCAACTGTAGCAGGCTAAGCAGGTAAGCCCCGCCCCCACCCAATATACGTGGCCAATCATACCAGGCTTAAGCCGGCGAGCCACGCCCCCTGCGCCGACCCAATGCATATGTAATTCACTGCAATGCAATTGGTTTTTTTGCCCTTAGTGGGAGTTGAACCCAGGACCCCAGCGCTGCAAGGCTACTGTGCGTAACCACTGAGCCACCGTGCTGGCTCTACTCCAATGCAATTTAAATGAGGGCATGTTTAAAAAAACAAGTGGCGGTGCTATGTTATGAAAAGTAGCAGCCGCTTCAGCGCCAAAGAAATGATGGGTTGCGTCTGCTGAAAAAGGTGACAGTAAGCATTGCATGTTGCCATAGTTGCACACTGTACCTGGCATGACGCGGTAAGCCCCGCCCCCATGGCGGTAAGCCCCGCCCCCGGCACCGACAATACGCAATGCACTGGGTGTTGCCGACTGTACAGGGCTTAAGCCGGTAAGCCCCGCCCCATCGCGTAAGCCCCCGCCCCCGGCACCGACGCTATGCAAGCCACTGCATGTTTCCCATCTGTACCGGGCTTAAGCCGGTAAGCCCCGCCCCATCGCGGTAAGCCCCGCCCCCGGCACCGACGCTACGCAATGCACTGCAAGTTGCCGACTGTACCGGGCTTAAGCCGGTAAGCCCCGCCCCCGGCACCGACGCTATGCAATGCACTGCAAGTTGCCGACTGTACCGGCTTAAGCCGGTAAGCCCCGCCCCATCGCGGTAAGCCCCGCCCCCCCGGCACCGACGCTACGCAACTGCACTGCAAATTGCCGACTGTACCGGGCTTAAGCCGGTAAGCCCCGCCCCCATCGCGGTAAGCCCGCCCCCGGCACCGACGCTATGCAATGCACTGCAAGTTGCCGACTGTACCGGGCTTAAGCCGGTAAGCCACGCCCCCATCGCGCGGGCATGTTCAATAAAACAAATGGCGGTGCTATGCCATGAGAAGTAACAGCGGCCCCAGCGCAAAAGGTAACGAAGTGTTGCGTCTGCTGAAGAGGTGGCAGTAAGCATTGCGTGTTGTCAACTGTACCAGGCTAAAGCCGGTAAGCCCCGCCCCCACCCAATGCACGTGACCAATCATACCAGGCTTAAGCCGGCGAGCCACGCCCCCTGCGCCGACCCAATGCTATGTAATTCACTGCAATGCAATTGGTTTTTTGCCCTTAGTGGGAGTTGAACCCAGGACCCCAGCGCTGCAAGGCTACTGTGCTAACCACTGAGCCACCGTGCTGCCTCTACTCCAATGCAATTTAAATGAGGGCATGTTTAAAAAAACAAGTGGCGGTGCTATGTTATGAAAAGTAGCAGCCGCTTCAGCGCCAAAGGAAATGATGGGTTGCGTCTGCTGAAAAGGTGACAGTAAGCATTGCATGTTGCCATAGTTGCACACTGTACCCTGGCCATGACGCGGTAAGCCCCGCCCCCATGGCGGTAAGCCCCGCCCCCGGCACCGACGCTACGCAATGCACTGTGTGTTGCCGACTGTACAGGGCTTAAGCCGGTAAGCCCCGCCCCATCGCGGTAAGCCCCGCCCCCGGCACCTACGCTATGCAATGCACTGCATGTTTCCATCTGTACCGGCTTAAGCCCGGTAAGCCCCGCCCCATCGCGGTAAGCCCCGCCCCCGGCACCGACGCTACGCAATGCACTGCAAGTTGCCGACTGTACCGGGCTTAAGCCGGTAAGCCCCGCCCCCGGCACCGACGCTATGCAATGCACTGCAAGTTGCCGACTGTACCGGGCTTAAGCCGGTAAGCCCCGCCCCATCGCGTTAAGCCCCGCCCCCCGGCACCGACGCTACGCACTGCACTGCAAATTGCCGACTGTACCGGGCTTAAGCCGGTAAGCCCCGCCCCCATCGCGGTAAGCCCCGCCCCCGGCACCGACGCTATGCAATGCACTGCAAGTTGCCGACTGTACCGGGCTTAAGCCGGTAAGCCACGCCCCCATCGCGCGGGCATGTTCAATAAAACAAATGGCGGTGCTATGCCATGAGAAGTAACAGCGGCCCCAGCGCAAAAGGTAACGAAGTGTTGCGTCTGCTGAAGAGGTGGCAGTAAGCATTGCGTGTTGTCAACTGTACCAGGCTAAAGCCGGTAAGCCCCGCCCCCACCAATGCACGTGACCAATCATACCAGGCTTAAGCCGGCGAGCCACGCCCCCTGCGCCGACCCAATGCTATGTAATTCACTGCAATGCAATTGGTTTTTTGCCCTTAGTGGGAGTTGAACCCAGGACCCCAGCGCTGCAAGGCTACTGTGCTAACCACTGAGCCACCGTGCTGCCTCTACTCCAATGCAATTTAAATGAGGGCATGTTTAAAAAAACAAGTGGCGGTGCTATGTTATGAAAAGTAGCAGCCGCTTCAGCGCCAAGGAAATGATGGGTTGCGTCTGCTGAAAAGGTGACAGTAAGCATTGCATGTTGCCATAGTTGCACACTGTACCTGGCATGACGCGGTAAGCCCCGCCCCCATGGCGGTAAGCCCCGCCCCCGGCACCGACGCTACGCAAAGCACTGGATGTTGCCGACTGTACAGGGCTTAAGCCGGTAAGCCCCGCCCCATCGCGGTAAGCCCCGCCCCCCGGCACCGACGCTATGCAATGCACTGCATGTTTCCATCTGTACCGGGCTTAAGCCGGTAAGCCCCGCCCCATCGCGGTATGCCCCGCCCCCGGCACCGACGCTACGCAACGCAC
The DNA here is from genome assembly GCF_027789765.1 of Dendropsophus ebraccatus. NCBI lineage: Eukaryota > Metazoa > Chordata > Amphibia > Anura > Hylidae > Dendropsophus > Dendropsophus ebraccatus. The sequence continues at coordinate 69,035 of NW_027210399.1, read as the reverse complement.
TGCAAGTTGCCGACTGTACCGGGCTTAAGCCGGTAAGCCCCGCCCCCATCGCGGTAAGCCCCGCCCCCGGCACCGACGCTATGCAATGCACTGCAAGTTGCCGACTGTACCGGGCTTAAGCCGGTAAGCCACGCCCCCATCGCGCGGGCATGTTCAATAAAACAAATGGCGGTGCTATGCCATGAGAAGTAACAGCGGCCCCAGCGCAAAAGGTAACGAAGTGTTGCGTCTGCTGAAGAGGTGGCAGTAAGCATTGCGTGTTGTCAACTGTACCAGGCTAAAGCCGGTAAGCCCCCGCCCCCTCCCAATGCACGTGGCCAATCATACCAGGCTTAAGCCGGCGAGCCACGCCCCCTGCGCCGACCCAATGCTATGTAATTCACTGCAATGCAATTGGTTTTTTTGCCCTTAGTGGGAGTTGAACCAGGACCCCAGCGCTGCAAGGCTACTGTGCTAACCACTGAACCACCGTGCTGCCTCTACTCCAATGCAATTTAAATGAGGGCATGTTTTAAAAAACAAGTGGCGGTGCTATGTTATGAAAGTAGCAGCCGCTTCAGCGCCAAAGGAAATGATGGGTTGCGTCTGCTGAAAAGGTGACAGTAAGCATTGCATGTTGCCATAGTTGCACACTGTACCTGGCATGACGCGGTAAGCCCCGCCCCCATGGCGGTAAGCCCCGCCCCCGGCACCGACGCTACGCAATGCACTGTGTGTTGCCGACTGTACAGGGCTTAAGCCGGTAAGCCCCGCCCCATCGCGGTAAGCCCCGCCCCCGGCACCGACGCTACGCAATGCACTGCAAGTTGCCGACTGTACCGGGCTTAAGCCGGTAAGCCCCGCCCCCGGCACCGACGCAATGCAATGCACTGCAAGTTGCCGACTGTACCGGGCTTAAGCCGGTAAGCCCCGCCCCCGGCACCGACGCTATGCAATGCACTGCAAGTTGCCGACTGTACCGGGCTTAAGCCGGTAAGCCCCGCCCCATCGCGGTAAGCCCCGCCCCCCGGCACCGACGCTACGCAACGCACTGCAAATTGCCGACTGTACCGGGCTTAAGCCGGTAAGCCCCGCCCCCGGCACCGACGCTATTGCAATGCACTGCAAGTTGCCGACTGTACCGGGCTTAAGCCGGTAAGCCACGCCCCCATCGCGCGGGCATGTTCAATAAAACAAATGGCGGTGCTATGCCATGAGAAGTAACAGCGGCCCCAGCGCAAAAGGTAACGAAGTGTTGCGTCTGCTGAAGAGGTGGCAGTAAGCATTGCGTGTTGTCAACTGTACCAGGCTAAAGCCGGTAAGCCCCGCCCCCACCCAATGCACGTGGCCAATCATACCAGGCTTAAGCCGGCGAGCCACGCCCCCTGCGCCGACCCAATGCTATGTAATTCACTGCAATGCAATTGGTTTTTTGCCCTTAGTGGGAGTTGAACCCAGGACCCCAGCGCTGCAAGGCTACTGTGCTAACCACTGAGCCACCGTGCTGCCTCTACTCCAATGCAATTTAAATGAGGGCATGTTTAAAAAAACAAGTGGCGGTGCTATGTTATGAAAAGTAGCAGCCGCTTCAGCGCCAAAGGAAATGATGGGTTGCGTCTGCTGAAAAGGTGACAGTAAGCATTGCATGTTGCCATAGTTGCACACTGTACCTGGGCATGACGCGGTAAGCCCCGCCCCCATGGCGGTAAGCCCCGCCCCCGGCACCGACCGCTACGCAATGCACTGTATGTTGCCGACTGTACAGGGCTTAAGCCGGTAAGCCCCGCCCCATCGCGGTAAGCCCCGCCCCCCGGCACCGACGCTATGCAATGCACTGCATGTTTCCATCTGTACCGGGCTTAAGCCGGTAAGCCCCGCCCCATCGCGGTATGCCCCGCCCACCCCGGCACCGACGCTACGCAAACGCACTGCAAATTGCCGACTGTACCGGGCTTAAGCCGGTAAGCCCCGCCCCCATCGCGGTAAGCCCCGCCCCCGGCACCGACGCTATGCAATGCACTGCAAGTTGCCGACTGTACCGGGCTTAAGCCGGTAAGCCACGCCCCCATCGCGCTGGCAAGAAAACAAATGGCGGTGCTATGCCATGAGAAGTAACAGCGGCCCCAGCGCAAAAGGTAACGACGTGTTTGCGTCTGCTGAAGAGGTGGCAGTAAGCATTGCGTGTTGTCAACTGTAGCAGGCTAAAGCAGGTAAGCCCCGCCCCCCACCCAATATACGTGGCCAATCATACCAGGCTAAGCCGGCGAGCCACGCCCCCTGCGCCGACCCAATGCTATGTAATTCACTGCAATGCAATTGGTTTTTTGCCCTTAGTGGGAGTTGAACCCAGGACCCCAGCGCTGCAAGGCTACTGTGCTAACCACTGAGCCACCGTGCTGGCCTCTACTCCAATGCAATTTAAATGAGGGCATGTTTAAAAAAACAAGTGGCGGTGCTATGTTATGAAAAGTAGCAGCCGCTTCAGCGCCAAAGGAAATGATGGGTTGCGTCTGCTGAAAAGGTGACAGTAAGCATTGCATGTTGCCATAGTTGCACACTGTACCTGGCATGACGCGGTAAGCCCCGCCCCCATGGCGGTAAGCCCCGCCCCCGGCACCGACAATACGCAATGCACTGTGTGTTGCCGACTGTACAGGGCTTAAGCCGGTAAGTCCCGCCCCATCGCGGTTAAGCCCCGCCCCCGGCACCGACGCTATGCAATGCACTGCATGTTTCCATCTGTACCGGGCTTAAGCCGGTAAGCCCCGCCCCATCGCGGTAAGCCCCGCCCCCGGCACCGACGCTACGCAATGCACTGCAAGTTGCCGACTGTACCGGGCTTAAGCCGGTAAGCCCCGCCCCCGGCACCGACGCTATGCAATGCACTGCAAGTTGCCGACTGTACCGGGCTTAAGCGGTTACCCCCGCCCCATCGCGGTAAGCCCCGCCCCCCGGCACCGACGCTACGCACTGCACTGCAAATTGCCGACTGTACCGGGCTTAAGCCGGTAAGCCCCGCCCCCATCGCGGTAAGCCCCGCCCCCGGCACCGCCGCTATGCAATGCACTGCAAGTTGCCGACTGTACCGGGCTTAAGCGGTAAGCCACGCCCCCATCGCGCGGGCATGTTCAATAAAACAAATGGCGGTGCTATGCCATGAGAAGTAACAGCGGCCCCAGCGCAAAAGGTAACGAAGTGTTGCGTCTGCTGAAGAGGTGGCAGTAAGCATTGCGTGTTGTCAACTGTACCAGGCTAAAGCCGGTAAGCCCCGCCCCACCCAATGCACGTGGCCAATCATACCAGGCTTAAGCCGGCGAGCCACGCCCCCCTGCGCCGACCCAATGCTATGTAATTCACTGCAATGCAATTGGTTTTTTGCCCTTAGTGGGAGTTGAACCCAGGACCCCAGCGCTGCAAGGCTACTGTGCTAACCACTGAACCACCGTGCTGCCTCTACTCCAATGCAATTTAAATGAGGGCATGTTTAAAAAAACAAGTGGCGGTGCTATGTATGAAAAGTAGCAGCCGCTTCAGCGCCAAAGGAAATGATGGGTTGGTCTGCTGAAAAGGTGACAGTAAGCATTGCATGTTGCCATAGTTGCACACTGTACCTGGCATGACGCGGTAAGCCCCGCCCCCATGGCGGTAAGCCCCCGCCCCCGGCACCGACGCTACGCAATGCACTGTGTGTTGCCTACTGTACAGGGCTTAAGCCGGTAAGCCCCGCCCCATCGCGGTAAGCCCCGCCCCCGGCACCTACGCTATGCAATGCACTGCATGTTTCCATCTGTACCGGGCTTAAGCCGGTAAGCCCCGCCCCATCGCGGTAAGCCCCGCCCCCGGCACCGACGCTACGCAATGCACTGCCAAGTTGCCGACTGTACCGGGCTTAAGCCGGTAAGCCCCGCCCCCGGCACCGACGCTATGCAATGCACTGCAAGTTGCCGACTGTACCGGGCTTAAGCCGCTAAGCCCCGCCCCATCGCGTTAAGCCCCGCCCCCCGGCACCGACGCTACGCACTGCACTGCAAATTGCCGACTGTACCGGGCTTAAGCCGGTAAGCCCCGCCCCCATCGCGGTAAGCCCCGCCCCGGCACCGACGCTATGCAATGCACTGCAAGTTGCCGACTGTACCGGGCTTAAGCCGGTAAGCCACGCCCCCATCGCGCGGGCATGTTCAATAAAACAAATGGCGGTGCTATGCCATGAGAAGTAACAGCGGCCCCAGCGCAAAAGGTAACGAAGTGTTGCGTCTGCTGAAGAGGTGGCAGTAAGCATTGCGTGTTGTCAACTGTACCAGGCTAAAGCCGGTAAGCCCCGCCCCCACCCAATGCACGTGACCAATCATACCAGGCTTAAGCCGGCGAGCCACGCCCCCTGCGCCGACCCAATGCTATGTAATTCACTGCAATGCAATTGGTTTTTTGCCCTTAGTGGGAGTTGAACCCAGGACCCCAGCGCTGCAAGGCTACTGTGCTAACCACTGAGCCACCGTGCTGCCTCTACTCCAATGCAATTTAAATGAGGGCATGTTTAAAAAACAAGTGGCGGTGCTATGTTATGAAAAGTAGCAGCCGCTTCAGCGCCAAAGGAAATGATGGGTTGCGTCTGCTGAAAAGGTGACAGTAAGCATTGCATGTTGCCATAGTTGCACACTGTACCTGGCATGACGCGGTAAGCCCCGCCCCCATGGCGGTAAGCCCCGCCCCCGGCACCGACGCTACGCAATGCACTGTATGTTGCCGACTGTACAGGGCTTAAGCCGGTAAGCCCCGCCCCATCGCGGTAAGCCCCGCCCCCCGGCACCGACGCTATGCAATGCACTGCATGTTTCCATCTGTACCGGGCTTAAGCGGTAAGCCCCGCCCCATCGCGGTATGCCCCGCCCCCCGGCACCGACGCTACGCAACGCACTGCAAATTGCCGACTGTACCGGGCTTAAGCCGGTAAGCCCCGCCCCCATCGCGGTAAGCCCCGCCCCCGGCACCGACGCTATGCAATGCACTGCAAGTTGCCGACTGTACCGGGCTTAAGCCGGTAGCCACGCCCCCATCGCGCGGGCATGTTCAATAAAACAAATGGCGGTGCTATGCCATGAGAAGTAACAGCGGCCCCCAGCGCAAAAGGTAACGAAGTGTTGCGTCTGCTGAAGAGGTGGCAGTAAGCATTGCGTGTTGTCAACTGTACCAGGCTAAAGCCGGTAAGCCCCGCCCCCTCCCAATGCACGTGGCCAATCATACCAGGCTTAAGCCGGCGAGCCACGCCCCCTGCGCCGACCCAATGCTATGTAATTCACTGCAATGCAATTGGTTTTTTGCCCTTAGTGGGAGTTGAACCCAGGACCCCAGCGCTGCAAGGCTACTGTGCTAACCACTGAACCACCGTGCTGCCTCTACTCCAATGCAATTTAAATGAGGGCATGTTTTAAAAAACAAGTGGCGGTGCTATGTTTATGAAAAGTAGCAGCCGCTTCAGCGCCAAAGGAAATGATGGGTTGCGTCTGCTGAAAAGGTGACAGTAAGCATTGCATGTTGCCATAGTTGCACACTGTACCTGGCATGACGCGGTAAGCCCGCCCCCATGGCGGTAAGCCCCGCCCCCGGCACCGACGCTACGCAATGCACTGTGTGTTGCCGACTGTACAGGGCTTAAGCCGGTAAGCCCCGCCCCATCGCGGTAAGCCCCCCCCCCGGCACCGACGCTACGCAATGCACTGCAAGTTGCCGACTGTACCGGGCTTAAGCCGGTAAGCCCCGCCCCCGGCACCGACGCAATGCAATGCACTGCAAGTTGCCGACTGTACCGGGCTTAAGCCGGTAAGCCCCGCCCCCGGCACCGACGCTATGCAATGCACTGCAAGTTGCCGACTGTACCGGGCTTAAGCCGGTAAGCCCCGCCCCATCGCGGTAAGCCCCGCCCCCCGGCACCGACGCTACGCAACGCACTGCAACTTGCCGACTGTACCGGGCTTAAGCCGGTAAGCCCCGCCCCCGGCACCGACGCTATGCAATGCACTGCAAGTTGCCGACTGTACCGGGCTTAAGCCGGTAAGCCACGCCCCCATCGCGCGGGCATGTTCAATAAAACAAATGGCGGTGCTATGCCATGAGAAGTAACAGCGGCCCCAGCGCAAAAGGTAACGAAGTGTTGCGTCTGCTGAAGAGGTGGCAGTAAGCATTGCGTGTTGTCAACTGTACCAGGCTAAAGCCGGTAAGCCCCGCCCCCACCCAATGCACGTGGCCAATCATACCAGGCTTAAGCCGGCGAGCCACGCCCCCTGCGCCGACCCAATGCTATGTAATTCACTGCAATGCAATTGGTTTTTTGCCCTTAGTGGGAGTTGAACCCAGGACCCCAGCGCTGCAAGGCTACTGTGCTAACCACTGAGCCACCGTGCTGCCTCTACTCCAATGCAATTTAAATGAGGGCATGTTTAAAAAAAAACAGTGGCGGTGCTATGTTATGAAAGTAGCAGCCGCTTCAGCGCCAAAGGAAATGATGGGTTGCGTCTGCTGAAAAGGTGACAGTAAGCATTGCATGTTGCCATAGTTGCACACTGTACCTGGCATGACGCGGTAAGCCCCGCCCCATGGCGGTAAGCCCGCCCCCGGCACCGACGCTACGCAATGCACTGTATGTTGCCGACTGTACAGGGCTTAAGCCGGTAAGCCCCGCCCCATCGCGGTAAGCACCGCACCCCCGGCACCGACGCTATGCAATGCACTGCATGTTTCCATCTGTACCGGGCTTAAGCCGGTAAGCCCCGCCCCATCGCGGTATGCCCCGCCCCCCGGCACCGACGCTACGCAACGCCACGGCAAATTGCCGACTGTACCGGCTTAAGCCGGTAAGCCCCGCCCCCATCGCGGTAAGCCCCGCCCCCGGCCCCGACGCTATGCAATGCACTGCAAGTTGCCGACTGTACCGGGCTTAAGCCGGTAAGCCACGCCCCCATCGCGCGGGCATGTTCAATAAAACAAATGGCGGTGCTATGCCATGAGAAGTAACAGCGGCCCCAGCGCAAAAGGTAACGACGTGTTGCGTCTGCTGAAGAGGTGGCAGTAAGCATTGCGTGTTGTCAACTGTAGCAGGCTAAAGCAGGTAAGCCCCGCCCCCACCCAATATACGTGGCCAATCATACCAGGCTTAAGCCGGCGAGCCACGCCCCCTGCGCCGACCCAATGCTATGTAATTCACTGCAATGCAATTGGTTTTTTGCCCTTAGTGGGAGTTGAACCCAGGACCCCAGCGCTGCAAGGCTACTGTGCTAACCACTGAGCCACCGTGCTGGCTCTACTCCAATGCAATTTAAATGAGGGCATGTTTAAAAAAACAAGTGGCGGTGCTATGTTATGAAAAGTAGCAGCCGCTTCAGCGCCAAAGGAAATGATGGGTTGCGTCTGCTGAAAAGGTGACAGTAAGCATTGCATGTTGCCATAGTTGCACACTGTACCTGGCATGACGCGGTAAGCCCCGCCCCCATGGCGGTAAGCCCCGCCCCCGGCACCGACAATACGCAATGCACTGTGTGTTGCCGACTGTACAGGGCTTAAGCCGGTAAGTCCACGCCCATCGCGGTAAGCCCCGCCCCCGGCACCGACGCTATGCAATGCACTGCATGTTTCCATCTGTACCGGGCTTAAGCCGGTAAGCCCCGCCCCATCGCGGTAAGCCCCGCCCCCGGCACCGACGCTACGCAATGCACTGCCAAGTTGCCGACTGTACCGGGCTTAAGCCGGTAAGCCCCGCCCCCGGCACCGACGCTATGCAATGCACTTGCAAGTTGCCGACTGTACCGGGCTTAAGCCGGTAAGCCCCGCCCCATCGCGGTAAGCCCCGCCCCCCGGCACCGACGCTACGCACTGCACTGCAAATTGCCGACGGTACCGGGCTTAAGCCGGTAAGCCCCGCCCCCATCGCGGTAAGCCCCGCCCCCGGCACCGACGCTATGCAATGCACTGCAAGTTGCCGACTGTACCGGGCTTAAGCCGGTAAGCCACGCCCCATCGCGCGGGCATGTTCAATAAAACAAATGGCGGTGCTATGCCATGAGAAGTAACAGCGGCCCCAGCGCAAAAGGTAACGAAGTGTTGCGTCTGCTGAAGAGGTGGCAGTAAGCATTGCGTGTTGTCAACTGTACCAGGCTAAAGCCGGTAAGCCCCGCCCCCACCCAATGCACGTGACCAATCATACCAGGCTTAAGCCGGCGAGCCACGCCCCCTGCGCCGACCCAATGCTATGTAATTCACTGCAATGCAATTGGTTTTTTGCCCTTAGTGGGAGTTGAACCCAGGACCCCAGCGCTGCAAGGCTACTGTGCTAACCACTGAGCCACCGTGCTGCCTCTACTCCAATGCAATTTAAATGAGGGCATGTTTAAAAAAACAAGTGGCGGTGCTATGTTATGAAAAGTAGCAGCCGCTTCAGCGCCAAAGGAAATGATGGGTTGCGTCTGCTGAAAAGGTGACAGTAAGCATTGCATGTTGCCATAGTTGCACACTGTACCTGGCATGACGCGGTAAGCCCCGCCCCCATGGCGGTAAGCCCCGCCCCCGGCACCGACGCTACGCAATGCACTGTGTGTTGCCGACTGTACAGGGCTTAAGCCGGTAAGCCCCGCCCCATCGCGGTAAGCCCCGCCCCGACGGCACCTACGCATGCAATGCACTGCATGTTTCCATCTGTACCGGGCTTAAGCCGGTAAGCCCCGCCCCATCGCGGTAAGCCCCGCCCCCGCACCGACGCTACGCATTGCACTGCAAGTTGCCGACTGTCCCGGGCTCAAGCCGGTAAGCCCCGCCCCCGGCACCGACGCTATGCAATGCACTGCAAGTTGCCGACTGTACCGGGCTTAAGCCGGTAAGCCCCGCCCCATCGCGGTAAGCCCCGCCCCCCGGCACCGACGCTACGCAACGCACTGCAAATTGCCGACTGTACCGGGCTTAAGCCGGTAAGCCCCGCCCCCATCGCGGTAAGCCCCGCCCCCGGCACCGACGCTATGCAATGCACTGCAAGTTGCCGACTGTACCGGGCTTAAGCCGGTAAGCCACGCCCCCATCGCGCGGGCATGTTCAATAAAACAAATGGCGGTGCTATGCCATGAGAAGTAACAGCGGCCCCAGCGCAAAAGGTAACGAAGTGTTGCGTCTGCTGAAGAGGTGGCAGTAAGCATTGCGTGTTGTCAACTGTACCAGGCTAAAGCCGGTAAGCCCCGCCCCCACCCAATGCACGTGGCCAATCATACCAGGCTTAAGCCGGCGAGCCACGCCCCCTGCGCCGACCCAATGCTATGTAATTCACTGCAATGCAATTGGTTTTTTGCCCTTAGTGGGAGTTGAACCCAGGACCCCAGCGCTGCAAGGCTACTGTGCTAACCACTGAGCCACCGTGCTGCCTCTACTCCAATGCAATTTAAATGAGGGCATGTTTAAAAAAACAAGTGGCGGTGCTATGTTATGAAAAGTAGCAGCCGCTTCAGCGCCAAAGGAAATGATGGGTTGCGTCTGCTGAAAAGGTGACAGTAAGCATTGCATGTTGCCATAGTTGCACACTGTACCTGGCATGACGCGGTAAGCCCCGCCCCCATGGCGGTAAGCCCCGCCCCCGGCACCGACGCTACGCAATGCACTGTGTGTTGCCGACTGTACAGGGCTTAAGCCGGTAAGCCCCGCCCCATCGCGGTAAGCCCCGCCCCCGGCACCGACGCTATGCAATGCACTGCATGTTTCCATCTGTACCGGGCTTAAGCCGGTAAGCCCCGCCCCATCGCGGTAAGCCCCGCCCCCGGCACCGACGCTATGCAATGCACTGCAAGTTGCCGACTGTACCGGGCTTAAGCCGGTAAGCCCCGCCCCCGGCACCGACGCTATGCAATGCACTGCAAGTTGCCGACTGTACCGGGCTTAAGCCGGTAAGCCCCCGCCCCATCGCGGTAAGCCCCGCCCCCCGGCACCGACGCTACGCACTGCACTGCAAATTGCCGACTGTACCGGGCTTAAGCCGGTAAGCCCCGCCCCCATCGCGGTAAGCCCCGCCCCCGGCACCGACGCTATGCAATGCACTGCAAGTTGCCGACTGTACCGGGCTTAAGCCGGTAAGCCACGCCCCCATCGCGCGGGCATGTTCAATAAAACAAATGGCGGTGCTATGCCATGAGAAGTAACAGCGGCCCCAGCGCAAAAGGTAACGAAGTGTTGCGTCTGCTGAAGAGGTGGCAGTAAGCATTGCGTGTTGTCAACTGTACCAGGCTAAAGCCGGTAAGCCCCGCCCCCACCCAATGCACGTGGCCAATCATACCAGGCTTAAGCCGGCGAGCCACGCCCCCTGCGCCGACCCAATGCTATGTAATTCACTGCAATGCAATTGGTTTTTTGCCCTTAGTGGGAGTTGAACCCAGGACCCCAGCGCTGCAAGGCTACTGTGCTAACCACTGAGCCACCGTGCTGCCTCTACTCCAATGCAATTTAAATGAGGGCATGTTTAAAAAAACAAGTGGCGGTGCTATGTTATGAAAAGTAGCAGCCGCTTCAGCGCCAAAGGAAATGATGGGTTGCGTCTGCTGAAAAGGTGACAGTAAGCATTGCATGTTGCCATAGTTGCACACTGTACCTGGCATGACGCGGTAAGCCCCGCCCCCATGGCGGTAAGCCCCGCCCCCGGCACCGACGCTACGCAATGCACTGTATGTTGCCGACTGTACAGGGCTTAAGCCGGTAAGCCCCGCCCCATCGCGGTAAGCCCCGCCCCCCGGCACCGACGCTATGCAATGCACTGCATGTTTCCATCTGTACCGGGCTTAAGCCGGTAAGCCCCGCCCCATCGCGGTATGCCCCGCCCCCCGGCACCGACGCTACGCAACGCACTGCAAATTGCCGACTGTACCGGGCTTAAGCCGGTAAGCCCCGCCCCCATCGCGGTAAGCCCCGCCCCCGGCACCGACGCTATGCAATGCACTGCAAGTTGCCGACTGTACCGGGCTTAAGCCGGTAAGCCACGCCCCCATCGCGCGGGCATGTTCAATAAAACAAATGGCGGTGCTATGCCATGAGAAGTAACAGCGGCCCCAGCGCAAAAGGTAACGAAGTGTTGCGTCTGCTGAAGAGGTGGCAGTAAGCATTGCGTGTTGTCAACTGTACCAGGCTAAAGCCGGTAAGCCCCGCCCCCACCCAATGCACGTGGCCAATCATACCAGGCTTAAGCCGGCGAGCCACGCCCCCTGCGCCGACCCAATGCTATGTAATTCACTGCAATGCAATTGGTTTTTTGCCCTTAGTGGGAGTTGAACCCAGGACCCCAGCGCTGCAAGGCTACTGTGCTAACCACTGAGCCACCGTGCTGCCTCTACTCCAATGCAATTTAAATGAGGGCATGTTTAAAAAACAAGTGGCGGTGCTATGTTATGAAAAGTAGCAGCCGCTTCAGCGCCAAAGGAAATGATGGGTTGCGTCTGCTGAAAAGGTGACAGTAAGCATTGCATGTTGCCATAGTTGCACACTGTACCTGGCATGACGCGGTAAGCCCCGCCCCCATGGCGGTAAGCCCCGCCCCCGGCACCGACGCTACGCAATGCACTGTGTGTTGCCGACTGTACAGGGCTTAAGCCGGTAAGCCCCGCCCCATCGCGGTAAGCCCCGCCCCCGGCACCGACGCTATGCAATGCACTGCATGTTTCCATCTGTACCGGGCTTAAGCCGGTAAGCCCCGCCCCATCGCGGTAAGCCCCGCCCCCGGCACCGACGCTACGCAATGCACTGCAAGTTGCCGACTGTACCGGGCTTAAGCCGGTAAGCCCCGCCCCCGGCACCGACGCTATGCAATGCACTGCAAGTTGCCGACTGTACCGGGCTTAAGCCGGTAAGCCCCGCCCCATCGCGGTAAGCCCCGCCCCCCGGCACCGACGCTACGCACTGCACTGCAAATTGCCGACTGTACCGGGCTTAAGCCGGTAAGCCCCGCCCCCATCGCGGTAAGCCCCGCCCCCGGCACCGACGCTATGCAATGCACTGCAAGTTGCCGACTGTACCGGGCTTAAGCCGGTAAGCCACGCCCCCATCGCGCGGGCATGTTCAATAAAACAAATGGCGGTGCTATGCCATGAGAAGTAACAGCGGCCCCAGCGCAAAAGGTAACGAAGTGTTGCGTCTGCTGAAGAGGTGGCAGTAAGCATTGCGTGTTGTCAACTGTACCAGGCTAAAGCCGGTAAGCCCCGCCCCCACCCAATGCACGTGGCCAATCATACCAGGCTTAAGCCGGCGAGCCACGCCCCCTGCGCCGACCCAATGCTATGTAATTCACTGCAATGCAATTGGTTTTTTGCCCTTAGTGGGAGTTGAACCCAGGACCCCAGCGCTGCAAGGCTACTGTGCTAACCACTGAGCCACCGTGCTGCCTCTACTCCAATGCAATTTAAATGAGGGCATGTTTAAAAAAACAAGTGGCGGTGCTATGTTATGAAAAGTAGCAGCCGCTTCAGCGCCAAAGGAAATGATGGGTTGCGTCTGCTGAAAAGGTGACAGTAAGCATTGCATGTTGCCATAGTTGCACACTGTACCTGGCATGACGCGGTAAGCCCCGCCCCCATGGCGGTAAGCCCCGCCCCCGGCACCGACGCTACGCAATGCACTGTATGTTGCCGACTGTACAGGGCTTAAGCCGGTAAGCCCCGCCCCATCGCGGTAAGCCCCGCCCCCCGGCACCGACGCTATGCAATGCACTGCATGTTTCCATCTGTACCGGGCTTAAGCCGGTAAGCCCCGCCCCAACGCCGTAAGCCCCGCCCCCCGGCACCGACGCTACGCAACGCACTGCAAATTGCCGACTGTACCGGGCTTAAGCCGGTAAGCCCCGCCCCCATCGCGGTAAGCCCCGCCCCCGGCACCGACGCTATGCAATGCACTGCAAGTTGCCGACTGTACCGGGCTTAAGCCGGTAAGCCACGCCCCCATCGCGCGGGCATGTTCAATAAAACAAATGGCGGTGCTATGCCATGAGAAGTAACAGCGGCCCCAGCGCAAAAGGTAACGAAGTGTTGCGTCTGCTGAAGAGGTGGCAGTAAGCATTGCGTGTTGTCAACTGTACCAGGCTAAAGCCGGTAAGCCCCGCCCCCACCCAATGCACGTGGCCAATCATACCAGGCTTAAGCCGGCGAGCCACGCCCCCTGCGCCGACCCAATGCTATGTAATTCACTGCAATGCAATTGGTTTTTTGCCCTTAGTGGGAGTTGAACCCAGGACCCCAGCGCTGCAAGGCTACTGTGCTAACCACTGAGCCACCGTGCTGCCTCTACTCCAATGCAATTTAAATGAGGGCATGTTTAAAAAACAAGTGGCGGTGCTATGTTATGAAAAGTAGCAGCCGCTTCAGCGCCAAAGGAAATGATGGGTTGCGTCTGCTGAAAAGGTGACAGTAAGCATTGCATGTTGCCATAGTTGCACACTGTACCTGGCATGACGCGGTAAGCCCCGCCCCCATGGCGGTAAGCCCCGCCCCCGGCACCGACGCTACGCAATGCACTGTGTGTTGCCGACTGTACAGGGCTTAAGCCGGTAAGCCCCGCCCCATCGCGGTAAGCCCCGCCCCCGGCACCGACGCTATGCAATGCACTGCAAGTTTCCACTGTACCGGGCTTAAGCCGGTAAGCCCCGCCCCCGGCACCGACGCTACGCAATGCACTGCAAGTTGCCGACTGTACCGGGCTTAAGCCGGTAAGCCCCGCCCCCGGCACCGACGCTATGCAATGCACTGCAAGTTGCCGACTGTACCGGGCTTAAGCCGGTAAGCCCCGCCCCATCGCGGTAAGCCCCGCCCCCCGGCACCGACGCTACGCACGCACTGCAAATTGCCGACTGTACCGGGCTTAAGCCGGTAAGCCCCGCCCCCGGCACCGACGCTATGCAATGCACTGCAAGTTGCCGACTGTACCGGGCTTAAGCCGGTAAGCCACGCCCCCATCGCGCGGGCATGTTCAATAAAACAAATGGCGGTGCTATGCCATGAGAAGTAACAGCGGCCCCAGCGCAAAAGGTAACGAAGTGTTGCGTCTGCTGAAGAGGTGGCAGTAAGCATTGCGTGTTGTCAACTGTACCAGGCTAAAGCCGGTAAGCCCCGCCCCCACCCAATGCACGTGGCCAATCATACCAGGCTTAAGCCGGCGAGCCACGCCCCCTGCGCCGACCCAATGCTATGTAATTCACTGCAATGCAATTGGTTTTTTGCCCTTAGTGGGAGTTGAACCCAGGACCCCAGCGCTGCAAGGCTACTGTGCTAACCACTGAGCCACCGTGCTGCCTCTACTCCAATGCAATTTAAATGAGGGCATGTTTAAAAAAACAAGTGGCGGTGCTATGTTATGAAAAGTAGCAGCCGCTTCAGCGCCAAAGGAAATGATGGGTTGCGTCTGCTGAAAAGGTGACAGTAAGCATTGCATGTTGCCATAGTTGCACACTGTACCTGGCATGACGCGGTAAGCCCCGCCCCCATGGCGGTAAGCCCCGCCCCCGGCACCGACGCTACGCAATGCACTGTATGTTGCCGACTGTACAGGGCTTAAGCCGGTAAGCCCCGCCCCATCGCGGTAAGCCCCGCCCCCGGCACCGACGCTATGCAATGCACTGCATGTTTCCATCTGTACCGGGCTTAAGCCGGTAAGCCCCGCCCCATCGCGGTATGCCCCGCCCCCCGGCACCGACGCTACGCAACGCACTGCAAATTGCCGACTGTACCGGGCTTAAGCCGGTAAGCCCCGCCCCATCGCGGTAAGCCCCGCCCCCGGCACCGACGCTATGCAATGCACTGCAAGTTGCCGACTGTACCGGGCTTAAGCCGGTAAGCCACGCCCCCATCGCGCGGGCATGTTCAATAAAACAAATGGCGGTGCTATGCCATGAGAAGTAACAGCGGCCCCAGCGCAAAAGGTAACGAAGTGTTGCGTCTGCTGAAGAGGTGGCAGTAAGCATTGCGTGTTGTCAACTGTACCAGGCTAAAGCCGGTAAGCCCCGCCCCCACCCAATGCACGTGGCCAATCATACCAGGCTTAAGCCGGCGAGCCACGCCCCCTGCGCCGACCCAATGCTATGTAATTCACTGCAATGCAATTGGTTTTTTGCCCTTAGTGGGAGTTGAACCCAGGACCCCAGCGCTGCAAGGCTACTGTGCTAACCACTGAACCACCGTGCTGCCTCTACTCCAATGCAATTTAAATGAGGGCATGTTTAAAAAAACAAGTGGCGGTGCTATGTTATGAAAAGTAGCAGCCGCTTCAGCGCCAAAGGAAATGATGGGTTGCGTCTGCTGAAAAGGTGACAGTAAGCATTGCATGTTGCCATAGTTGCACACTGTACCTGGCATGACGCGGTAAGCCCCGCCCCCATGGCGGTAAGCCCCGCCCCCGGCACCGACGCTACGCAATGCACTGTGTGTTGCCGACTGTACAGGGCTTAAGCCGGTAAGCCCCGCCCCATCGCGGTAAGCCCCGCCCCCGGCACCGACGCTATGCAATGCACTGCATGTTTCCATCTGTACCGGGCTTAAGCCGGTAAGCCCCGCCCCATCGCGGTAAGCCCCGCCCCCGGCACCGACGCTACGCAATGCACTGCAAGTTGCCGACTGTACCGGGCTTAAGCCGGTAAGCCCCGCCCCCGGCACCGACGCTATGCAATGCACTGCAAGTTGCCGACTGTACCGGGCTTAAGCCGGTAAGCCCCGCCCCATCGCGGTAAGCCCCGCCCCCCGGCACCGACGCTACGCACTGCACTGCAAATTGCCGACTGTACCGGGCTTAAGCCGGTAAGCCCCGCCCCCATCGCGGTAAGCCCCGCCCCCGGCACCGACGCTATGCAATGCACTGCAAGTTGCCGACTGTACCGGGCTTAAGCCGGTAAGCCACGCCCCCATCGCGCGGGCATGTTCAATAAAACAAATGGCGGTGCTATGCCATGAGAAGTAACAGCGGCCCCAGCGCAAAAGGTAACGAAGTGTTGCGTCTGCTGAAGAGGTGGCAGTAAGCATTGCGTGTTGTCAACTGTACCAGGCTAAAGCCGGTAAGCCCCGCCCCCACCCAATGCACGTGGCCAATCATACCAGGCTTAAGCCGGCGAGCCACGCCCCCTGCGCCGACCCAATGCTATGTAATTCACTGCAATGCAATTGGTTTTTTGCCCTTAGTGGGAGTTGAACCCAGGACCCCAGCGCTGCAAGGCTACTGTGCTAACCACTGAGCCACCGTGCTGCCTCTACTCCAATGCAATTTAAATGAGGGCATGTTTAAAAAAACAAGTGGCGGTGCTATGTTATGAAAAGTAGCAGCCGCTTCAGCGCCAAAGGAAATGATGGGTTGCGTCTGCTGAAAAGGTGACAGTAAGCATTGCATGTTGCCATAGTTGCACACTGTACCTGGCATGACGCGGTAAGCCCCGCCCCCATGGCGGTAAGCCCCGCCCCCGGCACCGACGCTACGCAATGCACTGTATGTTGCCGACTGTACAGGGCTTAAGCCGGTAAGCCCCGCCCCATCGCGGTAAGCCCCGCCCCCGGCACCGACGCTATGCAATGCACTGCATGTTTCCATCTGTACCGGGCTTAAGCCGGTAAGCCCCGCCCCATCGCGGTATGCCCCGCCCCCCGGCACCGACGCTACGCAACGCACTGCAAATTGCCGACTGTACCGGGCTTAAGCCGGTAAGCCCCGCCCCCATCGCGGTAAGCCCCGCCCCCGGCACCGACGCTATGCAATGCACTGCAAGTTGCCGACTGTACCGGGCTTAAGCCGGTAAGCCACGCCCCCATCGCGCGGGCATGTTCAATAAAACAAATGGCGGTGCTATGCCATGAGAAGTAACAGCGGCCCCAGCGCAAAAGGTAACGAAGTGTTGCGTCTGCTGAAGAGGTGGCAGTAAGCATTGCGTGTTGTCAACTGTACCAGGCTAAAGCCGGTAAGCCCCGCCCCCACCCAATGCACGTGGCCAATCATACCAGGCTTAAGCCGGCGAGCCACGCCCCCTGCGCCGACCCAATGCTATGTAATTCACTGCAATGCAATTGGTTTTTTGCCCTTAGTGGGAGTTGAACCCAGGACCCCAGCGCTGCAAGGCTACTGTGCTAACCACTGAGCCACCGTGCTGCCTCTACTCCAATGCAATTTAAATGAGGGCATGTTTAAAAAAACAAGTGGCGGTGCTATGTTATGAAAAGTAGCAGCCGCTTCAGCGCCAAAGGAAATGATGGGTTGCGTCTGCTGAAAAGGTGACAGTAAGCATTGCATGTTGCCATAGTTGCACACTGTACCTGGCATGACGCGGTAAGCCCCGCCCCCATGGCGGTAAGCCCCGCCCCCGGCACCGACGCTACGCAATGCACTGTGTGTTGCCGACTGTACAGGGCTTAAGCCGGTAAGCCCCGCCCCATCGCGGTAAGCCCCGCCCCCGGCACCGACGCTATGCAATGCACTGCATGTTTCCATCTGTACCGGGCTTAAGCCGGTAAGCCCCGCCCCATCGCGGTAAGCCCCGCCCCCGGCACCGACGCTACGCAATGCACTGCAAGTTGCCGACTGTACCGGGCTTAAGCCGGTAAGCCCCGCCCCCGGCACCGACGCTATGCAATGCACTGCAAGTTGCCGACTGTACCGGGCTTAAGCCGGTAAGCCCCGCCCCATCGCGGTAAGCCCCGCCCCCCGGCACCGACGCTACGCACTGCACTGCAAATTGCCGACTGTACCGGGCTTAAGCCGGTAAGCCCCGCCCCCATCGCGGTAAGCCCCGCCCCCGGCACCGACGCTATGCAATGCACTGCAAGTTGCCGACTGTACCGGGCTTAAGCCGGTAAGCCACGCCCCCATCGCGCGGGCATGTTCAATAAAACAAATGGCGGTGCTATGCCATGAGAAGTAACAGCGGCCCCAGCGCAAAAGGTAACGAAGTGTTGCGTCTGCTGAAGAGGTGGCAGTAAGCATTGCGTGTTGTCAACTGTACCAGGCTAAAGCCGGTAAGCCCCGCCCCCACCCAATGCACGTGGCCAATCATACCAGGCTTAAGCCGGCGAGCCACGCCCCCTGCGCCGACCCAATGCTATGTAATTCACTGCAATGCAATTGGTTTTTTGCCCTTAGTGGGAGTTGAACCCAGGACCCCAGCGCTGCAAGGCTACTGTGCTAACCACTGAGCCACCGTGCTGCCTCTACTCCAATGCAATTTAAATGAGGGCATGTTTAAAAAAACAAGTGGCGGTGCTATGTTATGAAAAGTAGCAGCCGCTTCAGCGCCAAAGGAAATGATGGGTTGCGTCTGCTGAAAAGGTGACAGTAAGCATTGCATGTTGCCATAGTTGCACACTGTACCTGGCATGACGCGGTAAGCCCCGCCCCCATGGCGGTAAGCCCCGCCCCCGGCACCGACGCTACGCAATGCACTGTGTGTTGCCGACTGTACAGGGCTTAAGCCGGTAAGCCCCGCCCCATCGCGGTAAGCCCCGCCCCCGGCACCGACGCTATGCAATGCACTGCATGTTTCCATCTGTACCGGGCTTAAGCCGGTAAGCCCCGCCCCATCGCGGTAAGCCCCGCCCCCGGCACCGACGCTACGCAATGCACTGCAAGTTGCCGACTGTACCGGGCTTAAGCCGGTAAGCCCCGCCCCCGGCACCGACGCTATGCAATGCACTGTGTTTGCCGACTGTACCGGGCTTAAGCCGGTAAGCCCCGCCCCATCGCGGTAAGCCCCGCCCCCCGGCACCGACGCTACGCAACGCACTGCAAATTGCCGACTGTACCGGGCTTAAGCCGGTAAGCCCCGCCCCCATCGCGGTAAGCCCCGCCCCCGGCACCGACGCTATGCAATGCACTGCAAGTTGCCGACTGTACCGGGCTTAAGCCGGTAAGCCACGCCCCCATCGCGCGGGCATGTTCAATAAAACAAATGGCGGTGCTATGCCATGAGAAGTAACAGCGGCCCCAGCGCAAAAGGTAACGAAGTGTTGCGTCTGCTGAAGAGGTGGCAGTAAGCATTGCGTGTTGTCAACTGTACCAGGCTAAAGCCGGTAAGCCCCGCCCCCACCCAATGCACGTGGCCAATCATACCAGGCTTAAGCCGGCGAGCCACGCCCCCTGCGCCGACCCAATGCTATGTAATTCACTGCAATGCAATTGGTTTTTTGCCCTTAGTGGGAGTTGAACCCAGGACCCCAGCGCTGCAAGGCTACTGTGCTAACCACTGAGCCACCGTGCTGCCTCTACTCCAATGCAATTTAAATGAGGGCATGTTTAAAAAACAAGTGGCGGTGCTATGTTATGAAAAGTAGCAGCCGCTTCAGCGCCAAAGGAAATGATGGGTTGCGTCTGCTGAAAAGGTGACAGTAAGCATTGCATGTTGCCATAGTTGCACACTGTACCTGGCATGACGCGGTAAGCCCCGCCCCCATGGCGGTAAGCCCCGCCCCCGGCACCGACGCTACGCAATGCACTGTGTGTTGCCGACTGTACAGGGCTTAAGCCGGTAAGCCCCGCCCCATCGCGGTAAGCCCCGCCCCCGGCACCGACGCTATGCAATGCACTGCATGTTTCCACTGTACCGGGCTTAAGCCGGTAAGCCCCGCCCCCGGCACCGACGCTATGCAATGCACTGCAAGTTGCCGACTGTACCGGGCTTAAGCCGGTAAGCCCCGCCCCCGGCACCGACGCTATGCAATGCACTGCAAGTTGCCGACTGTACCGGGCTTAAGCCGGTAAGCCCCGCCCCATCGCGGTAAGCCCCGCCCCCCGGCACCGACGCTACGCAACGCACTGCAAATTGCCGACTGTACCGGGCTTAAGCCGGTAAGCCCCGCCCCCGGCACCGACGCTATGCAATGCACTGCAAGTTGCCGACTGTACCGGGCTTAAGCCGGTAAGCCACGCCCCCATCGCGCGGGCATGTTCAATAAAACAAATGGCGGTGCTATGCCATGAGAAGTAACAGCGGCCCCAGCGCAAAAGGTAACGAAGTGTTGCGTCTGCTGAAGAGGTGGCAGTAAGCATTGCGTGTTGTCAACTGTACCAGGCTAAAGCCGGTAAGCCCCGCCCCCACCCAATGCACGTGGCCAATCATACCAGGCTTAAGCCGGCGAGCCACGCCCCCTGCGCCGACCCAATGCTATGTAATTCACTGCAATGCAATTGGTTTTTTGCCCTTAGTGGGAGTTGAACCCAGGACCCCAGCGCTGCAAGGCTACTGTGCTAACCACTGAACCACCGTGCTGCCTCTACTCCAATGCAATTTAAATGAGGGCATGTTTAAAAAAACAAGTGGCGGTGCTATGTTATGAAAAGTAGCAGCCGCTTCAGCGCCAAAGGAAATGATGGGTTGCGTCTGCTGAAAAGGTGACAGTAAGCATTGCATGTTGCCATAGTTGCACACTGTACCTGGCATGACGCGGTAAGCCCCGCCCCCATGGCGGTAAGCCCCGCCCCCGGCACCGACGCTACGCAATGCACTGTGTGTTGCCGACTGTACAGGGCTTAAGCCGGTAAGCCCCGCCCCATCGCGGTAAGCCCCGCCCCCGGCACCGACGCTATGCAATGCACTGCATGTTTCCATCTGTACCGGGCTTAAGCCGGTAAGCCCCGCCCCCGGCACCGACGCAACGCAATGCACTGCAAGTTGCCGACTGTACCGGGCTTAAGCCGGTAAGCCCCGCCCCCGGCACCGACGCTATGCAATGCACTGCAAGTTGCCGACTGTACCGGGCTTAAGCCGGTAAGCCCCGCCCCATCGCGGTAAGCCCCGCCCCCCGGCACCGACGCTACGCAACGCACTGCAAATTGCCGACTGTACCGGGCTTAAGCCGGTAAGCCCCGCCCCCGGCACCGACGCTATGCAATGCACTGCAAGTTGCCGACTGTACCGGGCTTAAGCCGGTAAGCCACGCCCCCATCGCGCGGGCATGTTCAATAAAACAAATGGCGGTGCTATGCCATGAGAAGTAACAGCGGCCCCAGCGCAAAAGGTAACGAAGTGTTGCGTCTGCTGAAGAGGTGGCAGTAAGCATTGCGTGTTGTCAACTGTACCAGGCTAAAGCCGGTAAGCCCCGCCCCCACCCAATGCACGTGGCCAATCATACCAGGCTTAAGCCGGCGAGCCACGCCCCCTGCGCCGACCCAATGCTATGTAATTCACTGCAATGCAATTGGTTTTTTGCCCTTAGTGGGAGTTGAACCCAGGACCCCAGCGCTGCAAGGCTACTGTGCTAACCACTGAGCCACCGTGCTGCCTCTACTCCAATGCAATTTAAATGAGGGCATGTTTAAAAAAACAAGTGGCGGTGCTATGTTATGAAAAGTAGCAGCCGCTTCAGCGCCAAAGGAAATGATGGGTTGCGTCTGCTGAAAAGGTGACAGTAAGCATTGCATGTTGCCATAGTTGCACACTGTACCTGGCATGACGCGGTAAGCCCCGCCCCCATGGCGGTAAGCCCCGCCCCCGGCACCGACGCTACGCAATGCACTGTGTGTTGCCGACTGTACAGGGCTTAAGCCGGTAAGCCCCGCCCCATCGCGGTAAGCCCCGCCCCCGGCAC
This sequence comes from Dendropsophus ebraccatus, assembly GCF_027789765.1. Taxonomy (NCBI): domain Eukaryota; kingdom Metazoa; phylum Chordata; class Amphibia; order Anura; family Hylidae; genus Dendropsophus; species Dendropsophus ebraccatus. The sequence continues at coordinate 47,511 of NW_027210399.1, read as the reverse complement.
CGACGCTATGCAATGCACTGCATGTTTCCATCTGTACCGGGCTTAAGCCGGTAAGCCCCGCCCCATCGCGGTATGCCCCGCCCCCCGGCACCGACGCTACGCAACGCACTGCAAATTGCCGACTGTACCGGGCTTAAGCCGGTAAGCCCCGCCCCCATCGCGGTAAGCCCCGCCCCCGGCACCGACGCTATGCAATGCACTGCAAGTTGCCGACTGTACCGGGCTTAAGCCGGTAAGCCACGCCCCCATCGCGCGGGCATGTTCAATAAAACAAATGGCGGTGCTATGCCATGAGAAGTAACAGCGGCCCCAGCGCAAAAGGTAACGAAGTGTTGCGTCTGCTGAAGAGGTGGCAGTAAGCATTGCGTGTTGTCAACTGTACCAGGCTAAAGCCGGTAAGCCCCGCCCCCACCCAATACGTGGCCAATCATACCAGGCTTAAGCCGGCGAGCCACGCCCCCTGCGCCGACCCAATGCTATGTAATTCACTGCAATGCAATTGGTTTTTTGCCCTTAGTGGGAGTTGAACCCAGGACCCCAGCGCTGCAAGGCTACTGTGCTAACCACTGAGCCACCGTGCTGGCTCTACTCCAATGCAATTTAAATGAGGGCATGTTTAAAAAAACAAGTGGCGGTGCTATGTTATGAAAAGTAGCAGCCGCTTCAGCGCCAAAGGAAATGATGGGTTGCGTCTGCTGAAAAGGTGACAGTAAGCATTGCATGTTGCCATAGTTGCACACTGTACCTGGCATGACGCGGTAAGCCCCGCCCCCATGGCGGTAAGCCCCGCCCCCGGCACCGACGCTACGCAATGCACTGTGTGTTGCCGACTGTACAGGGCTTAAGCCGGTAAGTCCCGCCCCATCGCGGTAAGCCCCGCCCCCGGCACCGACGCTATGCAATGCACTGCATGTTTCCATCTGTACCGGGCTTAAGCCGGTAAGCCCCGCCCCATCGCGGTAAGCCCCGCCCCCGGCACCGACGCTACGCAATGCACTGCAAGTTGCCGACTGTACCGGGCTTAAGCCGGTAAGCCCCGCCCCCGGCACCGACGCTATGCAATGCACTGCAAGTTGCCGACTGTACCGGGCTTAAGCCGGTAAGCCCCGCCCCATCGCGGTAAGCCCCGCCCCCCGGCACCGACGCTACGCACTGCACTGCAAATTGCCGACTGTACCGGGCTTAAGCCGGTAAGCCCCGCCCCCATCGCGGTAAGCCCCGCCCCCGGCACCGACGCTATGCAATGCACTGCAAGTTGCCGACTGTACCGGGCTTAAGCCGGTAAGCCACGCCCCCATCGCGCGGGCATGTTCAATAAAACAAATGGCGGTGCTATGCCATGAGAAGTAACAGCGGCCCCAGCGCAAAAGGTAACGAAGTGTTGCGTCTGCTGAAGAGGTGGCAGTAAGCATTGCGTGTTGTCAACTGTACCAGGCTAAAGCCGGTAAGCCCCGCCCCCACCCAATGCACGTGGCCAATCATACCAGGCTTAAGCCGGCGAGCCACGCCCCCTGCGCCGACCCAATGCTATGTAATTCACTGCAATGCAATTGGTTTTTTGCCCTTAGTGGGAGTTGAACCCAGGACCCCAGCGCTGCAAGGCTACTGTGCTAACCACTGAGCCACCGTGCTGCCTCTACTCCAATGCAATTTAAATGAGGGCATGTTTAAAAAAACAAGTGGCGGTGCTATGTTATGAAAAGTAGCAGCCGCTTCAGCGCCAAAGGAAATGATGGGTTGCGTCTGCTGAAAAGGTGACAGTAAGCATTGCATGTTGCCATAGTTGCACACTGTACCTGGCATGACGCGGTAAGCCCCGCCCCCATGGCGGTAAGCCCCGCCCCCGGCACCGACGCTACGCAATGCACTGTGTGTTGCCGACTGTACAGGGCTTAAGCCGGTAAGCCCCGCCCCATCGCGGTAAGCCCCGCCCCCGGCACCGACGCTATGCAATGCACTGCATGTTTCCATCTGTACCGGGCTTAAGCCGGTAAGCCCCGCCCCATCGCGGTAAGCCCCGCCCCCGGCACCGACGCTACGCAATGCACTGCAAGTTGCCGACTGTACCGGGCTTAAGCCGGTAAGCCCCGCCCCCGGCACCGACGCTATGCAATGCACTGCAAGTTGCCGACTGTACCGGGCTTAAGCCGGTAAGCCCCGCCCCATCGCGGTAAGCCCCGCCCCCCGGCACCGACGCTACGCAACGCACTGCAAATTGCCGACTGTACCGGGCTTAAGCCGGTAAGCCCCGCCCCCATCGCGGTAAGCCCCGCCCCCGGCACCGACGCTATGCAATGCACTGCAAGTTGCCGACTGTACCGGGCTTAAGCCGGTAAGCCACGCCCCCATCGCGCGGGCATGTTCAATAAAACAAATGGCGGTGCTATGCCATGAGAAGTAACAGCGGCCCCAGCGCAAAAGGTAACGAAGTGTTGCGTCTGCTGAAGAGGTGGCAGTAAGCATTGCGTGTTGTCAACTGTACCAGGCTAAAGCCGGTAAGCCCCGCCCCCACCCAATGCACGTGGCCAATCATACCAGGCTTAAGCCGGCGAGCCACGCCCCCTGCGCCGACCCAATGCTATGTAATTCACTGCAATGCAATTGGTTTTTTGCCCTTAGTGGGAGTTGAACCCAGGACCCCAGCGCTGCAAGGCTACTGTGCTAACCACTGAGCCACCGTGCTGCCTCTACTCCAATGCAATTTAAATGAGGGCATGTTTAAAAAAACAAGTGGCGGTGCTATGTTATGAAAAGTAGCAGCCGCTTCAGCGCCAAAGGAAATGATGGGTTGCGTCTGCTGAAAAGGTGACAGTAAGCATTGCATGTTGCCATAGTTGCACACTGTACCTGGCATGACGCGGTAAGCCCCGCCCCCATGGCGGTAAGCCCCGCCCCCGGCACCGACGCTACGCAATGCACTGTGTGTTGCCGACTGTACAGGGCTTAAGCCGGTAAGCCCCGCCCCATCGCGGTAAGCCCCGCCCCCGGCACCGACGCTATGCAATGCACTGCAAGTTTCCAGCTGTACCGGGCTTAAGCCGGTAAGCCCCGCCCCGGCACCGACGCAATGCAATGCACTGCAAGTTGCCGACTGTACCGGGCTTAAGCCGGTAAGCCCCGCCCCCGGCACCGACGCTATGCAATGCACTGCAAGTTGCCGACTGTACCGGGCTTAAGCCGGTAAGCCCCGCCCCATCGCGGTAAGCCCCGCCCCCCGGCACCGACGCTACGCAACGCACTGCAAATTGCCGACTGTACCGGGCTTAAGCCGGTAAGCCGGTAAGCCCCGCCCCCGGCACCGACGCTATGCAATGCACTGCAAGTTGCCGACTGTACCGGGCTTAAGCCGGTAAGCCACGCCCCCATCGCGCGGGCATGTTCAATAAAACAAATGGCGGTGCTATGCCATGAGAAGTAACAGCGGCCCCAGCGCAAAAGGTAACGAAGTGTTGCGTCTGCTGAAGAGGTGGCAGTAAGCATTGCGTGTTGTCAACTGTACCAGGCTAAAGCCGGTAAGCCCCGCCCCCACCCAATGCACGTGGCCAATCATACCAGGCTTAAGCCGGCGAGCCACGCCCCCTGCGCCGACCCAATGCTATGTAATTCACTGCAATGCAATTGGTTTTTTGCCCTTAGTGGGAGTTGAACCCAGGACCCCAGCGCTGCAAGGCTACTGTGCTAACCACTGAGCCACCGTGCTGCCTCTACTCCAATGCAATTTAAATGAGGGCATGTTTAAAAAAACAAGTGGCGGTGCTATGTTATGAAAAGTAGCAGCCGCTTCAGCGCCAAAGGAAATGATGGGTTGCGTCTGCTGAAAAGGTGACAGTAAGCATTGCATGTTGCCATAGTTGCACACTGTACCTGGCATGACGCGGTAAGCCCCGCCCCCATGGCGGTAAGCCCCGCCCCCGGCACCGACGCTACGCAATGCACTGTATGTTGCCGACTGTACAGGGCTTAAGCCGGTAAGCCCCGCCCCATCGCGGTAAGCCCCGCCCCCCGGCACCGACGCTATGCAATGCACTGCATGTTTCCATCTGTACCGGGCTTAAGCCGGTAAGCCCCGCCCCATCGCGGTATGCCCCGCCCCCCGGCACCGACGCTACGCAACGCACTGCAAATTGCCGACTGTACCGGGCTTAAGCCGGTAAGCCCCGCCCCCATCGCGGTAAGCCCCGCCCCCGGCACCGACGCTATGCAATGCACTGCAAGTTGCCGACTGTACCGGGCTTAAGCCGGTAAGCCACGCCCCCATCGCGCGGGCATGTTCAATAAAACAAATGGCGGTGCTATGCCATGAGAAGTAACAGCGGCCCCAGCGCAAAAGGTAACGACGTGTTGCGTCTGCTGAAGAGGTGGCAGTAAGCATTGCGTGTTGTCAACTGTACCAGGCTAAAGCCGGTAAGCCCCGCCCCCACCCAATGCACGTGGCCAATCATACCAGGCTTAAGCCGGCGAGCCACGCCCCCGGCGCCGACCCAATGCTATGTAATTCACTGCAATGCAATTGGTTTTTTGCCCTTAGTGGGAGTTGAACCCAGGACCCCAGCGCTGCAAGGCTACTGTGCTAACCACTGAGCCACCGTGCTGGCTCTACTCCAATGCAATTTAAATGAGGGCATGTTTAAAAAAACAAGTGGCGGTGCTATGTTATGAAAAGTAGCAGCCGCTTCAGCGCCAAAGGAAATGATGGGTTGCGTCTGCTGAAAAGGTGACAGTAAGCATTGCATGTTGCCATAGTTGCACACTGTACCTGGCATGACGCGGTAAGCCCCGCCCCCATGGCGGTAAGCCCCGCCCCCGGCACCGACAATACGCAATGCACTGTGTGTTGCCGACTGTACAGGGCTTAAGCCGGTAAGTCCCGCCCCATCGCGGTAAGCCCCGCCCCCGGCACCGACGCTATGCAATGCACTGCATGTTTCCATCTGTACCGGGCTTAAGCCGGTAAGCCCCGCCCCATCGCGGTAAGCCCCGCCCCCGGCACCGACGCTACGCAATGCACTGCAAGTTGCCGACTGTACCGGGCTTAAGCCGGTAAGCCCCGCCCCCGGCACCGACGCTATGCAATGCACTGCAAGTTGCCGACTGTACCGGGCTTAAGCCGGTAAGCCCCGCCCCATCGCGGTAAGCCCCGCCCCCCGGCACCGACGCTACGCACTGCACTGCAAATTGCCGACTGTACCGGGCTTAAGCCGGTAAGCCCCGCCCCCATCGCGGTAAGCCCCGCCCCCGGCACCGACGCTATGCAATGCACTGCAAGTTGCCGACTGTACCGGGCTTAAGCCGGTAAGCCACGCCCCCATCGCGCGGGCATGTTCAATAAAACAAATGGCGGTGCTATGCCATGAGAAGTAACAGCGGCCCCAGCGCAAAAGGTAACGAAGTGTTGCGTCTGCTGAAGAGGTGGCAGTAAGCATTGCGTGTTGTCAACTGTACCAGGCTAAAGCCGGTAAGCCCCGCCCCCACCCAATGCACGTGGCCAATCATACCAGGCTTAAGCCGGCGAGCCACGCCCCCTGCGCCGACCCAATGCTATGTAATTCACTGCAATGCAATTGGTTTTTTGCCCTTAGTGGGAGTTGAACCCAGGACCCCAGCGCTGCAAGGCTACTGTGCTAACCACTGAGCCACCGTGCTGCCTCTACTCCAATGCAATTTAAATGAGGGCATGTTTAAAAAAACAAGTGGCGGTGCTATGTTATGAAAAGTAGCAGCCGCTTCAGCGCCAAAGGAAATGATGGGTTGCGTCTGCTGAAAAGGTGACAGTAAGCATTGCATGTTGCCATAGTTGCACACTGTACCTGGCATGACGCGGTAAGCCCCGCCCCCATGGCGGTAAGCCCCGCCCCCGGCACCGACGCTACGCAATGCACTGTGTGTTGCCGACTGTACAGGGCTTAAGCCGGTAAGCCCCGCCCCATCGCGGTAAGCCCCGCCCCCGGCACCGACGCTATGCAATGCACTGCATGTTTCCATCTGTACCGGGCTTAAGCCGGTAAGCCCCGCCCCATCGCGGTAAGCCCCGCCCCCGGCACCGACGCTACGCAATGCACTGCAAGTTGCCGACTGTACCGGGCTTAAGCCGGTAAGCCCCGCCCCCGGCACCGACGCTATGCAATGCACTGCAAGTTGCCGACTGTACCGGGCTTAAGCCGGTAAGCCCCGCCCCATCGCGGTAAGCCCCGCCCCCCGGCACCGACGCTACGCAACGCACTGCAAATTGCCGACTGTACCGGGCTTAAGCCGGTAAGCCCCGCCCCCATCGCGGTAAGCCCCGCCCCCGGCACCGACGCTATGCAATGCACTGCAAGTTGCCGACTGTACCGGGCTTAAGCCGGTAAGCCACGCCCCCATCGCGCGGGCATGTTCAATAAAACAAATGGCGGTGCTATGCCATGAGAAGTAACAGCGGCCCCAGCGCAAAAGGTAACGAAGTGTTGCGTCTGCTGAAGAGGTGGCAGTAAGCATTGCGTGTTGTCAACTGTACCAGGCTAAAGCCGGTAAGCCCCGCCCCCACCCAATGCACGTGGCCAATCATACCAGGCTTAAGCCGGCGAGCCACGCCCCCTGCGCCGACCCAATGCTATGTAATTCACTGCAATGCAATTGGTTTTTTGCCCTTAGTGGGAGTTGAACCCAGGACCCCAGCGCTGCAAGGCTACTGTGCTAACCACTGAGCCACCGTGCTGCCTCTACTCCAATGCAATTTAAATGAGGGCATGTTAAAAAAACAAGTGGCGGTGCTATGTTATGAAAAGTAGCAGCCGCTTCAGCGCCAAAGGAAATGATGGGTTGCGTCTGCTGAAAAGGTGACAGTAAGCATTGCATGTTGCCATAGTTGCACACTGTACCTGGCATGACGCGGTAAGCCCCGCCCCCATGGCGGTAAGCCCCGCCCCCGGCACCGACGCTACGCAATGCACTGTGTGTTGCCGACTGTACAGGGCTTAAGCCGGTAAGCCCCGCCCCATCGCGGTAAGCCCCGCCCCCGGCACCGACGCTATGCAATGCACTGCATGTTTCCATCTGTACCGGGCTTAAGCCGGTAAGCCCCGCCCCATCGCGGTAAGCCCCGCCCCCGGCACCGACGCTACGCAATGCACTGCAAGTTGCCGACTGTACCGGGCTTAAGCCGGTAAGCCCCGCCCCCGGCACCGACGCTATGCAATGCACTGCAAGTTGCCGACTGTACCGGGCTTAAGCCGGTAAGCCCCGCCCCATCGCGGTAAGCCCCGCCCCCCGGCACCGACGCTACGCACGCACTGCAAATTGCCGACTGTACCGGGCTTAAGCCGGTAAGCCCCGCCCCCATCGCGGTAAGCCCCGCCCCCGGCACCGACGCTATGCAATGCACTGCAAGTTGCCGACTGTACCGGGCTTAAGCCGGTAAGCCACGCCCCCATCGCGCGGGCATGTTCAATAAAACAAATGGCGGTGCTATGCCATGAGAAGTAACAGCGGCCCCAGCGCAAAAGGTAACGAAGTGTTGCGTCTGCTGAAGAGGTGGCAGTAAGCATTGCGTGTTGTCAACTGTACCAGGCTAAAGCCGGTAAGCCCCGCCCCCACCCAATGCACGTGGCCAATCATACCAGGCTTAAGCCGGCGAGCCACGCCCCCTGCGCCGACCCAATGCTATGTAATTCACTGCAATGCAATTGGTTTTTTGCCCTTAGTGGGAGTTGAACCCAGGACCCCAGCGCTGCAAGGCTACTGTGCTAACCACTGAGCCACCGTGCTGCCTCTACTCCAATGCAATTTAAATGAGGGCATGTTTAAAAAAACAAGTGGCGGTGCTATGTTATGAAAAGTAGCAGCCGCTTCAGCGCCAAAGGAAATGATGGGTTGCGTCTGCTGAAAAGGTGACAGTAAGCATTGCATGTTGCCATAGTTGCACACTGTACCTGGCATGACGCGGTAAGCCCCGCCCCCATGGCGGTAAGCCCCGCCCCCGGCACCGACGCTACGCAATGCACTGTATGTTGCCGACTGTACAGGGCTTAAGCCGGTAAGCCCCGCCCCATCGCGGTAAGCCCCGCCCCCCGGCACCGACGCTATGCAATGCACTGCATGTTTCCATCTGTACCGGGCTTAAGCCGGTAAGCCCCGCCCCATCGCGGTATGCCCCGCCCCCCGGCACCGACGCTACGCAACGCACTGCAAATTGCCGACTGTACCGGGCTTAAGCCGGTAAGCCCCGCCCCCATCGCGGTAAGCCCCGCCCCCGGCACCGACGCTATGCAATGCACTGCAAGTTGCCGACTGTACCGGGCTTAAGCCGGTAAGCCACGCCCCCATCGCGCGGGCATGTTCAATAAAACAAATGGCGGTGCTATGCCATGAGAAGTAACAGCGGCCCCAGCGCAAAAGGTAACGAAGTGTTGCGTCTGCTGAAGAGGTGGCAGTAAGCATTGCGTGTTGTCAACTGTACCAGGCTAAAGCCGGTAAGCCCCGCCCCCACCCAATGCACGTGGCCAATCATACCAGGCTTAAGCCGGCGAGCCACGCCCCCTGCGCCGACCCAATGCTATGTAATTCACTGCAATGCAATTGGTTTTTTGCCCTTAGTGGGAGTTGAACCCAGGACCCCAGCGCTGCAAGGCTACTGTGCTAACCACTGAGCCACCGTGCTGCCTCTACTCCAATGCAATTTAAATGAGGGCATGTTTAAAAAAACAAGTGGCGGTGCTATGTTATGAAAAGTAGCAGCCGCTTCAGCGCCAAAGGAAATGATGGGTTGCGTCTGCTGAAAAGGTGACAGTAAGCATTGCATGTTGCCATAGTTGCACACTGTACCTGGCATGACGCGGTAAGCCCCGCCCCCATGGCGGTAAGCCCCGCCCCCGGCACCGACGCTACGCAATGCACTGTGTGTTGCCGACTGTACAGGGCTTAAGCCGGTAAGCCCCGCCCCATCGCGGTAAGCCCCGCCCCCGGCACCGACGCTATGCAATGCACTGCATGTTTCCATCTGTACCGGGCTTAAGCCGGTAAGCCCCGCCCCATCGCGGTAAGCCCCGCCCCCGGCACCGACGCTACGCAATGCACTGCAAGTTGCCGACTGTACCGGGCTTAAGCCGGTAAGCCCCGCCCCCGGCACCGACGCTATGCAATGCACTGCAAGTTGCCGACTGTACCGGGCTTAAGCCGGTAAGCCCCGCCCCATCGCGGTAAGCCCCGCCCCCCGGCACCGACGCTACGCACGCACTGCAAATTGCCGACTGTACCGGGCTTAAGCCGGTAAGCCCCGCCCCCATCGCGGTAAGCCCCGCCCCCGGCACCGACGCTATGCAATGCACTGCAAGTTGCCGACTGTACCGGGCTTAAGCCGGTAAGCCACGCCCCCATCGCGCGGGCATGTTCAATAAAACAAATGGCGGTGCTATGCCATGAGAAGTAACAGCGGCCCCAGCGCAAAAGGTAACGAAGTGTTGCGTCTGCTGAAGAGGTGGCAGTAAGCATTGCGTGTTGTCAACTGTACCAGGCTAAAGCCGGTAAGCCCCGCCCCCACCCAATGCACGTGGCCAATCATACCAGGCTTAAGCCGGCGAGCCACGCCCCCTGCGCCGACCCAATGCTATGTAATTCACTGCAATGCAATTGGTTTTTTGCCCTTAGTGGGAGTTGAACCCAGGACCCCAGCGCTGCAAGGCTACTGTGCTAACCACTGAGCCACCGTGCTGCCTCTACTCCAATGCAATTTAAATGAGGGCATGTTTAAAAAAACAAGTGGCGGTGCTATGTTATGAAAAGTAGCAGCCGCTTCAGCGCCAAAGGAAATGATGGGTTGCGTCTGCTGAAAAGGTGACAGTAAGCATTGCATGTTGCCATAGTTGCACACTGTACCTGGCATGACGCGGTAAGCCCCGCCCCCATGGCGGTAAGCCCCGCCCCCGGCACCGACGCTACGCAATGCACTGTGTGTTGCCGACTGTACAGGGCTTAAGCCGGTAAGCCCCGCCCCATCGCGGTAAGCCCCGCCCCCGGCACCGACGCTATGCAATGCACTGCATGTTTCCATCTGTACCGGGCTTAAGCCGGTAAGCCCCGCCCCATCGCGGTAAGCCCCGCCCCCGGCACCGACGCTACGCAATGCACTGCAAGTTGCCGACTGTACCGGGCTTAAGCCGGTAAGCCCCGCCCCCGGCACCGACGCTATGCAATGCACTGCAAGTTGCCGACTGTACCGGGCTTAAGCCGGTAAGCCCCGCCCCATCGCGGTAAGCCCCGCCCCCCGGCACCGACGCTACGCAACGCACTGCAAATTGCCGACTGTACCGGGCTTAAGCCGGTAAGCCCCGCCCCCATCGCGGTAAGCCCCGCCCCCGGCACCGACGCTATGCAATGCACTGCAAGTTGCCGACTGTACCGGGCTTAAGCCGGTAAGCCACGCCCCCATCGCGCGGGCATGTTCAATAAAACAAATGGCGGTGCTATGCCATGAGAAGTAACAGCGGCCCCAGCGCAAAAGGTAACGAAGTGTTGCGTCTGCTGAAGAGGTGGCAGTAAGCATTGCGTGTTGTCAACTGTACCAGGCTAAAGCCGGTAAGCCCCGCCCCCACCCAATGCACGTGGCCAATCATACCAGGCTTAAGCCGGCGAGCCACGCCCCCTGCGCCGACCCAATGCTATGTAATTCACTGCAATGCAATTGGTTTTTTGCCCTTAGTGGGAGTTGAACCCAGGACCCCAGCGCTGCAAGGCTACTGTGCTAACCACTGAGCCACCGTGCTGCCTCTACTCCAATGCAATTTAAATGAGGGCATGTTTAAAAAAACAAGTGGCGGTGCTATGTTATGAAAAGTAGCAGCCGCTTCAGCGCCAAAGGAAATGATGGGTTGCGTCTGCTGAAAAGGTGACAGTAAGCATTGCATGTTGCCATAGTTGCACACTGTACCTGGCATGACGCGGTAAGCCCCGCCCCCATGGCGGTAAGCCCCGCCCCCGGCACCGACGCTACGCAATGCACTGTGTGTTGCCGACTGTACAGGGCTTAAGCCGGTAAGCCCCGCCCCATCGCGGTAAGCCCCGCCCCCGGCACCGACGCTATGCAATGCACTGCATGTTTCCATCTGTACCGGGCTTAAGCCGGTAAGCCCCGCCCCATCGCGGTAAGCCCCGCCCCCGGCACCGACGCTACGCAATGCACTGCAAGTTGCCGACTGTACCGGGCTTAAGCCGGTAAGCCCCGCCCCCGGCACCGACGCTATGCAATGCACTGCAAGTTGCCGACTGTACCGGGCTTAAGCCGGTAAGCCCCGCCCCATCGCGGTAAGCCCCGCCCCCCGGCACCGACGCTACGCACGCACTGCAAATTGCCGACTGTACCGGGCTTAAGCCGGTAAGCCCCGCCCCCATCGCGGTAAGCCCCGCCCCCGGCACCGACGCTATGCAATGCACTGCAAGTTGCCGACTGTACCGGGCTTAAGCCGGTAAGCCACGCCCCCATCGCGCGGGCATGTTCAATAAAACAAATGGCGGTGCTATGCCATGAGAAGTAACAGCGGCCCCAGCGCAAAAGGTAACGAAGTGTTGCGTCTGCTGAAGAGGTGGCAGTAAGCATTGCGTGTTGTCAACTGTACCAGGCTAAAGCCGGTAAGCCCCGCCCCCACCCAATGCACGTGGCCAATCATACCAGGCTTAAGCCGGCGAGCCACGCCCCCTGCGCCGACCCAATGCTATGTAATTCACTGCAATGCAATTGGTTTTTTGCCCTTAGTGGGAGTTGAACCCAGGACCCCAGCGCTGCAAGGCTACTGTGCTAACCACTGAGCCACCGTGCTGCCTCTACTCCAATGCAATTTAAATGAGGGCATGTTTAAAAAAACAAGTGGCGGTGCTATGTTATGAAAAGTAGCAGCCGCTTCAGCGCCAAAGGAAATGATGGGTTGCGTCTGCTGAAAAGGTGACAGTAAGCATTGCATGTTGCCATAGTTGCACACTGTACCTGGCATGACGCGGTAAGCCCCGCCCCCATGGCGGTAAGCCCCGCCCCCGGCACCGACGCTACGCAATGCACTGTGTGTTGCCTACTGTACAGGGCTTAAGCCGGTAAGCCCCGCCCCATCGCGGTAAGCCCCGCCCCCGGCACCGACGCTATGCAATGCACTGCATGTTTCCATCTGTACCGGGCTTAAGCCGGTAAGCCCCGCCCCATCGCGGTAAGCCCCGCCCCCGGCACCGACGCTACGCAATGCACTGCAAGTTGCCGACTGTACCGGGCTTAAGCCGGTAAGCCCCGCCCCCGGCACCGACGCTATGCAATGCACTGCAAGTTGCCGACTGTACCGGGCTTAAGCCGGTAAGCCCCGCCCCCTCGCGGTAAGCCCCGCCCCCGGCACCGACGCTACGCACTGCACTGCAAATTGCCGACTGTACCGGGCTTAAGCCGGTAAGCCCCGCCCCCATCGCGGTAAGCCCCGCCCCCGGCACCGACGCTATGCAATGCACTGCAAGTTGCCGACTGTACCGGGCTTAAGCCGGTAAGCCACGCCCCCATCGCGCGGGCATGTTCAATAAAACAAATGGCGGTGCTATGCCATGAGAAGTAACAGCGGCCCCAGCGCAAAAGGTAACGAAGTGTTGCGTCTGCTGAAGAGGTGGCAGTAAGCATTGCGTGTTGTCAACTGTACCAGGCTAAAGCCGGTAAGCCCCGCCCCCACCCAATGCACGTGGCCAATCATACCAGGCTTAAGCCGGCGAGCCACGCCCCCTGCGCCGACCCAATGCTATGTAATTCACTGCAATGCAATTGGTTTTTTGCCCTTAGTGGGAGTTGAACCCAGGACCCCAGCGCTGCAAGGCTACTGTGCTAACCACTGAGCCACCGTGCTGCCTCTACTCCAATGCAATTTAAATGAGGGCATGTTTAAAAAAACAAGTGGCGGTGCTATGTTATGAAAAGTAGCAGCCGCTTCAGCGCCAAAGGAAATGATGGGTTGCGTCTGCTGAAAAGGTGACAGTAAGCATTGCATGTTGCCATAGTTGCACACTGTACCTGGCATGACGCGGTAAGCCCCGCCCCCATGGCGGTAAGCCCCGCCCCCGGCACCGACGCTACGCAATGCACTGTATGTTGCCGACTGTACAGGGCTTAAGCCGGTAAGCCCCGCCCCATCGCGGTAAGCCCCGCCCCCGGCACCGACGCTATGCAATGCACTGCATGTTTCCATCTGTACCGGGCTTAAGCCGGTAAGCCCCGCCCCATCGCGGTATGCCCCGCCCCCCGGCACCGACGCTACGCAACGCACTGCAAATTGCCGACTGTACCGGGCTTAAGCCGGTAAGCCCCGCCCCCATCGCGGTAAGCCCCGCCCCCGGCACCGACGCTAGGCAATGCACTGCAAGTTGCCGACTGTACCGGGCTTAAGCCGGTAAGCCACGCCCCCATCGCGCGGGCATGTTCAATAAAACAAATGGCGGTGCTATGCCATGAGAAGTAACAGCGGCCCCAGCGCAAAAGGTAACGAAGTGTTGCGTCTGCTGAAGAGGTGGCAGTAAGCATTGCGTGTTGTCAACTGTACCAGGCTAAAGCCGGTAAGCCCCGCCCCCACCCAATGCACGTGGCCAATCATACCAGGCTTAAGCCGGCGAGCCACGCCCCCTGCGCCGACCCAATGCTATGTAATTCACTGCAATGCAATTGGTTTTTTGCCCTTAGTGGGAGTTGAACCCAGGACCCCAGCGCTGCAAGGCTACTGTGCTAACCACTGAGCCACCGTGCTGCCTCTACTCCAATGCAATTTAAATGAGGGCATGTTTAAAAAAACAAGTGGCGGTGCTATGTTATGAAAAGTAGCAGCCGCTTCAGCGCCAAAGGAAATGATGGGTTGCGTCTGCTGAAAAGGTGACAGTAAGCATTGCATGTTGCCATAGTTGCACACTGTACCTGGCATGACGCGGTAAGCCCCGCCCCCATGGCGGTAAGCCCCGCCCCCGGCACCGACGCTACGCAATGCACTGTGTGTTGCCGACTGTACAGGGCTTAAGCCGGTAAGCCCCGCCCCATCGCGGTAAGCCCCGCCCCCGGCACCGACGCTATGCAATGCACTGCATGTTTCCATCTGTACCGGGCTTAAGCCGGTAAGCCCCGCCCCATCGCGGTAAGCCCCGCCCCCGGCACCGACGCTACGCAATGCACTGCAAGTTGCCGACTGTACCGGGCTTAAGCCGGTAAGCCCCGCCCCCGGCACCGACGCTATGCAATGCACTGCAAGTTGCCGACTGTACCGGGCTTAAGCCGGTAAGCCCCGCCCCATCGCGGTAAGCCCCGCCCCCCGGCACCGACGCTACGCACTGCACTGCAAATTGCCGACTGTACCGGGCTTAAGCCGGTAAGCCCCGCCCCCATCGCGGTAAGCCCCGCCCCCGGCACCGACGCTATGCAATGCACTGCAAGTTGCCGACTGTACCGGGCTTAAGCCGGTAAGCCACGCCCCCATCGCGCGGGCATGTTCAATAAAACAAATGGCGGTGCTATGCCATGAGAAGTAACAGCGGCCCCAGCGCAAAAGGTAACGAAGTGTTGCGTCTGCTGAAGAGGTGGCAGTAAGCATTGCGTGTTGTCAACTGTACCAGGCTAAAGCCGGTAAGCCCCGCCCCCACCCAATGCACGTGGCCAATCATACCAGGCTTAAGCCGGCGAGCCACGCCCCCTGCGCCGACCCAATGCTATGTAATTCACTGCAATGCAATTGGTTTTTTGCCCTTAGTGGGAGTTGAACCCAGGACCCCAGCGCTGCAAGGCTACTGTGCTAACCACTGAGCCACCGTGCTGCCTCTACTCCAATGCAATTTAAATGAGGGCATGTTTAAAAAAACAAGTGGCGGTGCTATGTTATGAAAAGTAGCAGCCGCTTCAGCGCCAAAGGAAATGATGGGTTGCGTCTGCTGAAAAGGTGACAGTAAGCATTGCATGTTGCCATAGTTGCACACTGTACCTGGCATGACGCGGTAAGCCCCGCCCCCATGGCGGTAAGCCCCGCCCCCGGCACCGACGCTACGCAATGCACTGTGTGTTGCCGACTGTACAGGGCTTAAGCCGGTAAGCCCCGCCCCATCGCGGTAAGCCCCGCCCCCGGCACCGACGCTATGCAATGCACTGCATGTTTCCATCTGTACCGGGCTTAAGCCGGTAAGCCCCGCCCCATCGCGGTAAGCCCCGCCCCCGGCACCGACGCTACGCAATGCACTGCAAGTTGCCGACTGTACCGGGCTTAAGCCGGTAAGCCCCGCCCCCGGCACCGACGCTATGCAATGCACTGCAAGTTGCCGACTGTACCGGGCTTAAGCCGGTAAGCCCCGCCCCATCGCGGTAAGCCCCGCCCCCCGGCACCGACGCTACGCAACGCACTGCAAATTGCCGACTGTACCGGGCTTAAGCCGGTAAGCCCCGCCCCCATCGCGGTAAGCCCCGCCCCCGGCACCGACGCTATGCAATGCACTGCAAGTTGCCGACTGTACCGGGCTTAAGCCGGTAAGCCACGCCCCCATCGCGCGGGCATGTTCAATAAAACAAATGGCGGTGCTATGCCATGAGAAGTAACAGCGGCCCCAGCGCAAAAGGTAACGAAGTGTTGCGTCTGCTGAAGAGGTGGCAGTAAGCATTGCGTGTTGTCAACTGTACCAGGCTAAAGCCGGTAAGCCCCGCCCCCACCCAATGCACGTGGCCAATCATACCAGGCTTAAGCCGGCGAGCCACGCCCCCTGCGCCGACCCAATGCTATGTAATTCACTGCAATGCAATTGGTTTTTTGCCCTTAGTGGGAGTTGAACCCAGGACCCCAGCGCTGCAAGGCTACTGTGCTAACCACTGAGCCACCGTGCTGCCTCTACTCCAATGCAATTTAAATGAGGGCATGTTTAAAAAAACAAGTGGCGGTGCTATGTTATGAAAAGTAGCAGCCGCTTCAGCGCCAAAGGAAATGATGGGTTGCGTCTGCTGAAAAGGTGACAGTAAGCATTGCATGTTGCCATAGTTGCACACTGTACCTGGCATGACGCGGTAAGCCCCGCCCCCATGGCGGTAAGCCCCGCCCCCGGCACCGACGCTACGCAATGCACTGTGTGTTGCCGACTGTACAGGGCTTAAGCCGGTAAGTCCCGCCCCATCGCGGTAAGCCCCGCCCCCGGCACCGACGCTATGCAATGCACTGCATGTTTCCATCTGTACCGGGCTTAAGCCGGTAAGCCCCGCCCCATCGCGGTAAGCCCCGCCCCCGGCACCGACGCTACGCAATGCACTGCAAGTTGCCGACTGTACCGGGCTTAAGCCGGTAAGCCCCGCCCCCGGCACCGACGCTATGCAATGCACTGCAAGTTGCCGACTGTACCGGGCTTAAGCCGGTAAGCCCCGCCCCATCGCGGTAAGCCCCGCCCCCCGGCACCGACGCTACGCACGCACTGCAAATTGCCGACTGTACCGGGCTTAAGCCGGTAAGCCCCGCCCCCATCGCGGTAAGCCCCGCCCCCGGCACCGACGCTATGCAATGCACTGCAAGTTGCCGACTGTACCGGGCTTAAGCCGGTAAGCCACGCCCCCATCGCGCGGGCATGTTCAATAAAACAAATGGCGGTGCTATGCCATGAGAAGTAACAGCGGCCCCAGCGCAAAAGGTAACGAAGTGTTGCGTCTGCTGAAGAGGTGGCAGTAAGCATTGCGTGTTGTCAACTGTACCAGGCTAAAGCCGGTAAGCCCCGCCCCCACCCAATGCACGTGGCCAATCATACCAGGCTTAAGCCGGCGAGCCACGCCCCCTGCGCCGACCCAATGCTATGTAATTCACTGCAATGCAATTGGTTTTTTGCCCTTAGTGGGAGTTGAACCCAGGACCCCAGCGCTGCAAGGCTACTGTGCTAACCACTGAGCCACCGTGCTGCCTCTACTCCAATGCAATTTAAATGAGGGCATGTTTAAAAAAACAAGTGGCGGTGCTATGTTATGAAAAGTAGCAGCCGCTTCAGCGCCAAAGGAAATGATGGGTTGCGTCTGCTGAAAAGGTGACAGTAAGCATTGCATGTTGCCATAGTTGCACACTGTACCTGGCATGACGCGGTAAGCCCCGCCCCCATGGCGGTAAGCCCCGCCCCCGGCACCGACGCTACGCAATGCACTGTATGTTGCCGACTGTACAGGGCTTAAGCCGGTAAGCCCCGCCCCATCGCGGTAAGCCCCGCCCCCGGCACCGACGCTATGCAATGCACTGCATGTTTCCATCTGTACCGGGCTTAAGCCGGTAAGCCCCGCCCCATCGCGGTATGCCCCGCCCCCCGGCACCGACGCTACGCAACGCACTGCAAATTGCCGACTGTACCGGGCTTAAGCCGGTAAGCCCCGCCCCCATCGCGGTAAGCCCCGCCCCCGGCACCGACGCTATGCAATGCACTGCAAGTTGCCGACTGTACCGGGCTTAAGCCGGTAAGCCACGCCCCCATCGCGCGGGCATGTTCAATAAAACAAATGGCGGTGCTATGCCATGAGAAGTAACAGCGGCCCCAGCGCAAAAGGTAACGAAGTGTTGCGTCTGCTGAAGAGGTGGCAGTAAGCATTGCGTGTTGTCAACTGTACCAGGCTAAAGCCGGTAAGCCCCGCCCCCACCCAATGCACGTGGCCAATCATACCAGGCTTAAGCCGGCGAGCCACGCCCCCTGCGCCGACCCAATGCTATGTAATTCACTGCAATGCAATTGGTTTTTTGCCCTTAGTGGGAGTTGAACCCAGGACCCCAGCGCTGCAAGGCTACTGTGCTAACCACTGAGCCACCGTGCTGCCTCTACTCCAATGCAATTTAAATGAGGGCATGTTTAAAAAAACAAGTGGCGGTGCTATGTTATGAAAAGTAGCAGCCGCTTCAGCGCCAAAGGAAATGATGGGTTGCGTCTGCTGAAAAGGTGACAGTAAGCATTGCATGTTGCCATAGTTGCACACTGTACCTGGCATGACGCGGTAAGCCCCGCCCCCATGGCGGTAAGCCCCGCCCCCGGCACCGACGCTACGCAATGCACTGTGTGTTGCCGACTGTACAGGGCTTAAGCCGGTAAGTCCCGCCCCATCGCGGTAAGCCCCGCCCCCGGCACCGACGCTATGCAATGCACTGCATGTTTCCATCTGTACCGGGCTTAAGCCGGTAAGCCCCGCCCCATCGCGGTAAGCCCCGCCCCCGGCACCGACGCTACGCAATGCACTGCAAGTTGCCGACTGTACCGGGCTTAAGCCGGTAAGCCCCGCCCCCGGCACCGACGCTATGCAATGCACTGCAAGTTGCCGACTGTACCGGGCTTAAGCCGGTAAGCCCCGCCCCATCGCGGTAAGCCCCGCCCCCCGGCACCGACGCTACGCACTGCACTGCAAATTGCCGACTGTACCGGGCTTAAGCCGGTAAGCCCCGCCCCCATCGCGGTAAGCCCCGCCCCCGGCACCGACGCTATGCAATGCACTGCAAGTTGCCGACTGTACCGGGCTTAAGCCGGTAAGCCACGCCCCCATCGCGCGGGCATGTTCAATAAAACAAATGGCGGTGCTATGCCATGAGAAGTAACAGCGGCCCCAGCGCAAAAGGTAACGAAGTGTTGCGTCTGCTGAAGAGGTGGCAGTAAGCATTGCGTGTTGTCAACTGTACCAGGCTAAAGCCGGTAAGCCCCGCCCCCACCCAATGCACGTGGCCAATCATACCAGGCTTAAGCCGGCGAGCCACGCCCCCTGCGCCGACCCAATGCTATGTAATTCACTGCAATGCAATTGGTTTTTTGCCCTTAGTGGGAGTTGAACCCAGGACCCCAGCGCTGCAAGGCTACTGTGCTAACCACTGAGCCACCGTGCTGCCTCTACTCCAATGCAATTTAAATGAGGGCATGTTTAAAAAAACAAGTGGCGGTGCTATGTTATGAAAAGTAGCAGCCGCTTCAGCGCCAAAGGAAATGATGGGTTGCGTCTGCTGAAAAGGTGACAGTAAGCATTGCATGTTGCCATAGTTGCACACTGTACCTGGCATGACGCGGTAAGCCCCGCCCCCATGGCGGTAAGCCCCGCCCCCGGCACCGACGCTACGCAATGCACTGTATGTTGCCGACTGTACAGGGCTTAAGCCGGTAAGCCCCGCCCCATCGCGGTAAGCCCCGCCCCCCGGCACCGACGCTATGCAATGCACTGCATGTTTCCATCTGTACCGGGCTTAAGCCGGTAAGCCCCGCCCCATCGCGGTAAGCCCCGCCCCCCGGCACCGACGCTACGCAACGCACTGCAAATTGCCGACTGTACCGGGCTTAAGCCGGTAAGCCCCGCCCCCATCGCGGTAAGCCCCGCCCCCGGCACCGACGCTATGCAATGCACTGCAAGTTGCCGACTGTACCGGGCTTAAGCCGGTAAGCCACGCCCCCATCGCGCGGGCATGTTCAATAAAACAAATGGCGGTGCTATGCCATGAGAAGTAACAGCGGCCCCAGCGCAAAAGGTAACGACGTGTTGCGTCTGCTGAAGAGGTGGCAGTAAGCATTGCGTGTTGTCAACTGTACCAGGCTAAAGCCGGTAAGCCCCGCCCCCACCCAATGCACGTGGCCAATCATACCAGGCTTAAGCCGGCGAGCCACGCCCCCTGCGCCGACCCAATGCTATGTAATTCACTGCAATGCAATTGGTTTTTTGCCCTTAGTGGGAGTTGAACCCAGGACCCCAGCGCTGCAAGGCTACTGTGCTAACCACTGAGCCACCGTGCTGCCTCTACTCCAATGCAATTTAAATGAGGGCATGTTTAAAAAAACAAGTGGCGGTGCTATGTTATGAAAAGTAGCAGCCGCTTCAGCGCCAAAGGAAATGATGGGTTGCGTCTGCTGAAAAGGTGACAGTAAGCATTGCATGTTGCCATAGTTGCACACTGTACCTGGCATGACGCGGTAAGCCCCGCCCCCATGGCGGTAAGCCCCGCCCCCGGCACCGACAATACGCAATGCACTGTGTGTTGCCGACTGTACAGGGCTTAAGCCGGTAAGCCCCGCCCCATCGCGGTAAGCCCCGCCCCCGGCACCGACGCTAAGCAATGCACTGCATGTTTCCATCTGTACCGGGCTTAAGCCGGTAAGCCCCGCCCCATCGCGGTAAGCCCCGCCCCCGGCACCGACGCTACGCAATGCACTGCAAGTTGCCGACTGTACCGGGCTTAAGCCGGTAAGCCCCGCCCCCGGCACCGACGCTATGCAATGCACTGCAAGTTGCCGACTGTACCGGGCTTAAGCCGGTAAGCCCCGCCCCATCGCGGTAAGCCCCGCCCCCCGGCACCGACGCTACGCACTGCACTGCAAATTGCCGACTGTACCGGGCTTAAGCCGGTAAGCCCCGCCCCCATCGCGGTAAGCCCCGCCCCCGGCACCGACGCTATGCAATGCACTGCAAGTTGCCGACTGTACCGGGCTTAAGCCGGTAAGCCACGCCCCCATCGCGCGGGCATGTTCAATAAAACAAATGGCGGTGCTATGCCATGAGAAGTAACAGCGGCCCCAGCGCAAAAGGTAACGAAGTGTTGCGTCTGCTGAAGAGGTGGCAGTAAGCATTGCGTGTTGTCAACTGTACCAGGCTAAAGCCGGTAAGCCCCGCCCCCACCCAATGCACGTGACCAATCATACCAGGCTTAAGCCGGCGAGCCACGCCCCCTGCGCCGACCCAATGCTATGTAATTCACTGCAATGCAATTGGTTTTTTGCCCTTAGTGGGAGTTGAACCCAGGACCCCAGCGCTGCAAGGCTACTGTGCTAACCACTGAGCCACCGTGCTGCCTCTACTCCAATGCAATTTAAATGAGGGCATGTTTAAAAAAACAAGTGGCGGTGCTATGTTATGAAAAGTAGCAGCCGCTTCAGCGCCAAAGGAAATGATGGGTTGCGTCTGCTGAAAAGGTGACAGTAAGCATTGCATGTTGCCATAGTTGCACACTGTACCTGGCATGACGCGGTAAGCCCCGCCCCCATGGCGGTAAGCCCCGCCCCCGGCACCGACGCTACGCAATGCACTGTATGTTGCCGACTGTACAGGGCTTAAGCCGGTAAGCCCCGCCCCATCGCGGTAAGCCCCGCCCCCCGGCACCGACGCTATGCAATGCACTGCATGTTTCCATCTGTACCGGGCTTAAGCCGGTAAGCCCCGCCCCATCGCGGTATGCCCCGCCCCCCGGCACCGACGCTACGCAACGCACTGCAAATTGCCGACTGTACCGGGCTTAAGCCGGTAAGCCCCGCCCCCATCGCGGTAAGCCCCGCCCCCGGCACCGACGCTATGCAATGCACTGCAAGTTGCCGACTGTACCGGGCTTAAGCCGGTAAGCCACGCCCCCATCGCGCGGGCATGTTCAATAAAACAAATGGCGGTGCTATGCCATGAGAAGTAACAGCGGCCCCAGCGCAAAAGGTAACGAAGTGTTGCGTCTGCTGAAGAGGTGGCAGTAAGCATTGCGTGTTGTCAACTGTACCAGGCTAAAGCCGGTAAGCCCCGCCCCCACCCAATGCACGTGGCCAATCATACCAGGCTTAAGCCGGCGAGCCACGCCCCCTGCGCCGACCCAATGCTATGTAATTCACTGCAATGCAATTGGTTTTTTGCCCTTAGTGGGAGTTGAACCCAGGACCCCAGCGCTGCAAGGCTACTGTGCTAACCACTGAACCACCGTGCTGCCTCTACTCCAATGCAATTTAAATGAGGGCATGTTTAAAAAAACAAGTGGCGGTGCTATGTTATGAAAAGTAGCAGCCGCTTCAGCGCCAAAGGAAATGATGGGTTGCGTCTGCTGAAAAGGTGACAGTAAGCATTGCATGTTGCCATAGTTGCACACTGTACCTGGCATGACGCGGTAAGCCCCGCCCCCATGGCGGTAAGCCCCGCCCCCGGCACCGACGCTACGCAATGCACTGTGTGTTGCCGACTGTACAGGGCTTAAGCCGGTAAGCCCCGCCCCATCGCGGTAAGCCCCGCCCCCGGCACCGACGCTATGCAATGCACTGCATGTTTCCATCTGTACCGGGCTTAAGCCGGTAAGCCCCGCCCCCGGCACCGACGCTATGCAATGCACTGCAAGTTGCCGACTGTACCGGGCTTAAGCCGGTAAGCCCCGCCCCCGGCACCGACGCTATGCAATGCACTGCAAGTTGCCGACTGTACCGGGCTTAAGCCGGTAAGCCCCGCCCCATCGCGGTAAGCCCCGCCCCCCGGCACCGACGCTACGCAACGCACTGCAAATTGCCGACTGTACCGGGCTTAAGCCGGTAAGCCCCGCCCCCGGCACCGACGCTATGCAATGCACTGCAAGTTGCCGACTGTACCGGGCTTAAGCCGGTAAGCCACGCCCCCATCGCGCGGGCATGTTCAATAAAACAAATGGCGGTGCTATGCCATGAGAAGTAACAGCGGCCCCAGCGCAAAAGGTAACGACGTGTTGCGTCTGCTGAAGAGGTGGCAGTAAGCATTGCGTGTTGTCAACTGTACCAGGCTAAAGCCGGTAAGCCCCGCCCCCACCCAATGCACGTGGCCAATCATACCAGGCTTAAGCCGGCGAGCCACGCCCCCTGCGCCGACCCAATGCTATGTAATTCACTGCAATGCAATTGGTTTTTTGCCCTTAGTGGGAGTTGAACCCAGGACCCCAGCGCTGCAAGGCTACTGTGCTAACCACTGAGCCACCGTGCTGCCTCTACTCCAATGCAATTTAAATGAGGGCATGTTTAAAAAAACAAGTGGCGGTGCTATGTTATGAAAAGTAGCAGCCGCTTCAGCGCCAAAGGAAATGATGGGTTGCGTCTGCTGAAAAGGTGACAGTAAGCATTGCATGTTGCCATAGTTGCACACTGTACCTGGCATGACGCGGTAAGCCCCGCCCCCATGGCGGTAAGCCCCGCCCCCGGCACCGACGCTACGCAATGCACTGTATGTTGCCGACTGTACAGGGCTTAAGCCGGTAAGCCCCGCCCCATCGCGGTAAGCCCCGCCCCCCGGCACCGACGCTATGCAATGCACTGCATGTTTCCAACTGTACCGGGCTTAAGCCGGTAAGCCCCGCCCCATCGCGGTATGCCCCGCCCCCCGGCACCGACGCTACGCAACGCACTGCAAATTGCCGACTGTACCGGGCTTAAGCCGGTAAGCCCCGCCCCCATCGCGGTAAGCCCCGCCCCCGGCACCGACGCTATGCAATGCACTGCAAGTTGCCGACTGTACCGGGCTTAAGCCGGTAAGCCACGCCCCCATCGCGCGGGCATGTTCAATAAAACAAATGGCGGTGCTATGCCATGAGAAGTAACAGCGGCCCCAGCGCAAAAGGTAACGAAGTGTTGCGTCTGCTGAAGAGGTGGCAGTAAGCATTGCGTGTTGTCAACTGTACCAGGCTAAAGCCGGTAAGCCCCGCCCCCACCCAATGCACGTGGCCAATCATACCAGGCTTAAGCCGGCGAGCCACGCCCCCTGCGCCGACCCAATGCTATGTAATTCACTGCAATGCAATTGGTTTTTTGCCCTTAGTGGGAGTTGAACCCAGGACCCCAGCGCTGCAAGGCTACTGTGCTAACCACTGAGCCACCGTGCTGCCTCTACTCCAATGCAATTTAAATGAGGGCATGTTTAAAAAAACAAGTGGCGGTGCTATGTTATGAAAAGTAGCAGCCGCTTCAGCGCCAAAGGAAATGATGGGTTGCGTCTGCTGAAAAGGTGACAGTAAGCATTGCATGTTGCCATAGTTGCACACTGTACCTGGCATGACGCGGTAAGCCCCGCCCCCATGGCGGTAAGCCCCGCCCCCGGCACCGACGCTACGCAATGCACTGTGTGTTGCCGACTGTACAGGGCTTAAGCCGGTAAGCCCCGCCCCATCGCGGTAAGCCCCGCCCCCGGCACCGACGCTATGCAATGCACTGCATGTTTCCATCTGTACCGGGCTTAAGCCGGTAAGCCCCGCCCCATCGCGGTAAGCCCCCCCCCCCGGCACCGACGCTACGCAATGCACTGCAAGTTGCCGACTGGTAAGCCCCCGCCCCCGGCACCGACGCTATGCAATGCACTGCAAGTTGCCGACTGTACCGGGCTTAAGCCGGTAAGCCCCGCCCCATCGCGGTAAGCCCCGCCCCCCGGCACCGACGCTACGCACGCACTGCAAATTGCCGACTGTACCGGGCTTAAGCCG
Organism: Dendropsophus ebraccatus; assembly: GCF_027789765.1. Lineage (NCBI taxonomy): Eukaryota > Metazoa > Chordata > Amphibia > Anura > Hylidae > Dendropsophus > Dendropsophus ebraccatus. The sequence continues at coordinate 23,359 of NW_027210399.1, read as the reverse complement.
GTAAGCCCCGCCCCCATCGCGGTAAGCCCCGCCCCCGGCACCGACGCTATGCAATGCACTGCAAGTTGCCGACTGTACCGGGCTTAAGCCGGTAAGCCACGCCCCCATCGCGCGGGCATGTTCAATAAAACAAATGGCGGTGCTATGCCATGAGAAGTAACAGCGGCCCCAGCGCAAAAGGTAACGAAGTGTTGCGTCTGCTGAAGAGGTGGCAGTAAGCATTGCGTGTTGTCAACTGTACCAGGCTAAAGCCGGTAAGCCCCGCCCCCACCCAATGCACGTGGCCAATCATACCAGGCTTAAGCCGGCGAGCCACGCCCCCTGCGCCGACCCAATGCTATGTAATTCACTGCAATGCAATTGGTTTTTTGCCCTTAGTGGGAGTTGAACCCAGGACCCCAGCGCTGCAAGGCTACTGTGCTAACCACTGAGCCACCGTGCTGCCTCTACTCCAATGCAATTTAAATGAGGGCATGTTTAAAAAAACAAGTGGCGGTGCTATGTTATGAAAAGTAGCAGCCGCTTCAGCGCCAAAGGAAATGATGGGTTGCGTCTGCTGAAAAGGTGACAGTAAGCATTGCATGTTGCCATAGTTGCACACTGTACCTGGCATGACGCGGTAAGCCCCGCCCCATGGCGGTAAGCCCCGCCCCCGGCACCGACGCTACGCAATGCACTGTATGTTGCCGACTGTACAGGGCTTAAGCCGGTAAGCCCCGCCCCATCGCGGTAAGCCCCGCCCCCCGGCACCGACGCTCTGCAATGCACTGCATGTTTCCATCTGTACCGGGCTTAAGCCGGTAAGCCCCGCCCCATCGCGGTAAGCCCCGCCCCCCGGCACCGACGCTACGCAACGCACTGCAAATTGCCGACTGTACCGGGCTTAAGCCGGTAAGCCCCGCCCCCATCGCGGTAAGCCCCGCCCCCGGCACCGACGCTATGCAATGCACTGCAAGTTGCCGACTGTACCGGGCTTAAGCCGGTAAGCCACGCCCCCATCGCGCGGGCATGTTCAATAAAACAAATGGCGGTGCTATGCCATGAGAAGTAACAGCGGCCCCAGCGCAAAAGGTAACGAAGTGTTGCGTCTGCTGAAGAGGTGGCAGTAAGCATTGCGTGTTGTCAACTGTACCAGGCTAAAGCCGGTAAGCCCCGCCCCACCCAATGCACGTGGCCAATCATACCAGGCTTAAGCCGGCGAGCCACGCCCCCTGCGCCGACCCAATGCTATGTAATTCACTGCAATGCAATTGGTTTTTTGCCCTTAGTGGGAGTTGAACCCAGGACCCCAGCGCTGCAAGGCTACTGTGCTAACCACTGAACCACCGTGCTGCCTCTACTCCAATGCAATTTAAATGAGGGCATGTTTAAAAAACAAGTGGCGGTGCTATGTTATGAAAAGTAGCAGCCGCTTCAGCGCCAAAGGAAATGATGGGTTGCGTCTGCTGAAAAGGTGACAGTAAGCATTGCATGTTGCCATAGTTGCACACTGTACCTGGCATGACGCGGTAAGCCCCGCCCCCATGGCGGTAAGCCCCGCCCCCGGCACCGACGCTACGCAATGCACTGTGTGTTGCCGACTGTACAGGGCTTAAGCCGGTAAGCCCCGCCCCATCGCGGTAAGCCCCGCCCCCGGCACCGACGCTATGCAATGCACTGCATGTTTCCATCTGTACCGGGCTTAAGCCGGTAAGCCCCGCCCCCGGCACCGACGCTATGCAATGCACTGCAAGTTGCCGACTGTACCGGGCTTAAGCCGGTAAGCCCCGCCCCCGGCACCGACGCTATGCAATGCACTGCAAGTTGCCGACTGTACCGGGCTTAAGCCGGTAAGCCCCGCCCCATCGCGGTAAGCCCCGCCCCCCGGCACCGACGCGACGCAACGCACTGCAAATTGCCGACGGTACCGGGCTTAAGCCGGTAAGCCCCGCCCCCGGCACCGACGCTATGCAATGCACTGCAAGTTGCCGACTGTACCGGGCTTAAGCCGGTAAGCCACGCCCCCATCGCGCGGGCATGTTCAATAAAACAAATGGCGGTGCTATGCCATGAGAAGTAACAGCGGCCCCAGCGCAAAAGGTAACGAAGTGTTGCGTCTGCTGAAGAGGTGGCAGTAAGCATTGCGTGTTGTCAACTGTACCAGGCTAAAGCCGGTAAGCCCCGCCCCCACCCAATGCACGTGGCCAATCATACCAGGCTTAAGCCGGCGAGCCACGCCCCCTGCGCCGACCCAATGCTATGTAATTCACTGCAATGCAATTGGTTTTTTGCCCTTAGTGGGAGTTGAACCCAGGACCCCAGCGCTGCAAGGCTACTGTGCTAACCACTGAGCCACCGTGCTGCCTCTACTCCAATGCAATTTAAATGAGGGCATGTTTAAAAAAACAAGTGGCGGTGCTATGTTATGAAAAGTAGCAGCCGCTTCAGCGCCAAAGGAAATGATGGGTTGCGTCTGCTGAAAAGGTGACAGTAAGCATTGCATGTTGCCATAGTTGCACACTGTACCTGGCATGACGCGGTAAGCCCCGCCCCCATGGCGGTAAGCCCCGCCCCCGGCACCGACGCTACGCAATGCACTGTGTGTTGCCGACTGTACAGGGCTTAAGCCGGTAAGCCCCGCCCCATCGAGGTAAGCCCCGCCCCCCGGCACCGACGCTATGCAATGCACTGCATGTTTCCATCTGTACCGGGCTTAAGCCGGTAAGCCCCGCCCCATCGCGGTAAGCCCCGCCCCCCGGCACCGACGCTACGCAACGCACTGCAAATTGCCGACTGTACCGGGCTTAAGCCGGTAAGCCCCGCCCCCAACCCGGTAAGCCCCGCCCCCGGCACCGACGCTATGCAATGCACTGCAAGTTGCCGACTGTACCGGGCTTAAGCCGGTAAGCCACGCCCCCATCGCGCGGGCATGTTCAATAAAACAAATGGCGGTGCTATGCCATGAGAAGTAACAGCGGCCCCAGCGCAAAAGGTAACGACGTGTTGCGTCTGCTGCAGAGGTGGCAGTAAGCAGTGCGTGTTGTCAACTGTACCAGGCTAAAGCCGGTAAGCCCCGCCCCCACCCAATGCACGTGGCCAATCATACCAGGCTTAAGCCGGCGAGCCACGCCCCCTGCGCCGACCCAATGCTATGTAATTCACTGCAATGCAATTGGTTTTTTGCCCTTAGTGGGAGTTGAACCCAGGACCCCAGCGCTGCAAGGCTACTGTGCTAACCACTGAGCCACCGTGCTGCCTCTACTCCAATGCAATTTAAATGAGGGCATGTTTAAAAAAACAAGTGGCGGTGCTATGTTATGAAAAGTAGCAGCCGCTTCAGCGCCAAAGGAAATGATGGGTTGCGTCTGCTGAAAAGGTGACAGTAAGCATTGCATGTTGCCATAGTTGCACACTGTACCTGGCATGACGCGGTAAGCCCCGCCCCCATGGCGGTAAGCCCCGCCCCCGGCACCGACGCTACGCAATGCACTGTGTGTTGCCGACTGTACAGGGCTTAAGCCGGTAAGCCCCGCCCCATCGCGGTAAGCCCCGCCCCCGGCACCGACGCTATGCAATGCACTGCATGTTTCCATCTGTACCGGGCTTAAGCCGGTAAGCCCCGCCCCATCGCGGTAAGCCCCGCCCCCGGCACCGACGCTACGCAATGCACTGCAAGTTGCCGACTGGTAAGCCCCGCCCCGGCACCGACGCTATGCAATGCACTGCAAGTTGCCGACTGTACCGGGCTTAAGCCGGTAAGCCCCGCCCCATCGCGGTAAGCCCCGCCCCCCGGCACCGACGCTACGCACTGCACTGCAAATTGCCGACTGTACCGGGCTTAAGCCGGTAAGCCCCGCCCCCATCGCGGTAAGCCCCGCCCCCGGCACCGACGCTATGCAATGCACTGCAAGTTGCCGACTGTACCGGGCTTAAGCCGGTAAGCCACGCCCCCATCGCGCGGGCATGTTCAATAAAACAAATGGCGGTGCTATGCCATGAGAAGTAACAGCGGCCCCAGCGCAAAAGGTAACGAAGTGTTGCGTCTGCTGAAGAGGTGGCAGTAAGCATTGCGTGTTGTCAACTGTACCAGGCTAAAGCCGGTAAGCCCCGCCCCCACCCAATGCACGTGGCCAATCATACCAGGCTTAAGCCGGCGAGCCACGCCCCCTGCGCCGACCCAATGCTATGTAATTCACTGCAATGCAATTGGTTTTTTGCCCTTAGTGGGAGTTGAACCCAGGACCCCAGCGCTGCAAGGCTACTGTGCTAACCACTGAGCCACCGTGCTGCCTCTACTCCAATGCAATTTAAATGAGGGCATGTTTAAAAAACAAGTGGCGGTGCTATGTTATGAAAAGTAGCAGCCGCTTCAGCGCCAAAGGAAATGATGGGTTGCGTCTGCTGAAAAGGTGACAGTAAGCATTGCATGTTGCCATAGTTGCACACTGTACCTGGCATGACGCGGTAAGCCCCGCCCCCATGGCGGTAAGCCCCGCCCCCGGCACCGACGCTACGCAATGCACTGTGTGTTGCCTACTGTACAGGGCTTAAGCCGGTAAGCCCCGCCCCATCGCGGTAAGCCCCGCCCCCGGCACCGACGCTACGCAATGCACTGCATGTTTCCATCTGTACCGGGCTTAAGCCGGTAAGCCCCGCCCCATCGCGGTAAGCCCCGCCCCCGGCACCGACGCTACGCAATGCACTGCAAGTTGCCGACTGTACCGGCTTAAGCCGGTAAGCCCCGCCCCCGGCACCGACGCTATGCAATGCACTGCAAGTTGCCGACTGTACCGGGCTTAAGCCGGTAAGCCCCGCCCCATCGCGGTAAGCCCCGCCCCCCGGCACCGACGCTACGCACTGCACTGCAAATTGCCGACTGTACCGGGCTTAAGCCGGTAAGCCCCGCCCCCATCGCGGTAAGCCCCGCCCCCGGCACCGACGCTATGCAATGCACTGCAAGTTGCCGACTGTACCGGGCTTAAGCCGGTAAGCCACGCCCCCATCGCGCGGGCATGTTCAATAAAACAAATGGCGGTGCTATGCCATGAGAAGTAACAGCGGCCCCAGCGCAAAAGGTAACGAAGTGTTGCGTCTGCTGAAGAGGTGGCAGTAAGCATTGCGTGTTGTCAACTGTACCAGGCTAAAGCCGGTAAGCCCCGCCCCCACCCAATGCACGTGGCCAATCATACCAGGCTTAAGCCGGCGAGCCACGCCCCCTGCGCCGACCCAATGCTATGTAATTCACTGCAATGCAATTGGTTTTTTGCCCTTAGTGGGAGTTGAACCCAGGACCCCAGCGCTGCAAGGCTACTGTGCTAACCACTGAGCCACCGTGCTGCCTCTACTCCAATGCAATTTAAATGAGGGCATGTTTAAAAAAACAAGTGGCGGTGCTATGTTATGAAAAGTAGCAGCCGCTTCAGCGCCAAAGGAAATGATGGGTTGCGTCTGCTGAAAAGGTGACAGTAAGCATTGCATGTTGCCATAGTTGCACACTGTACCTGGCATGACGCGGTAAGCCCCGCCCCCATGGCGGTAAGCCCCGCCCCCGGCACCGACGCTACGCAATGCACTGTGTGTTGCCGACTGTACAGGGCTTAAGCCGGTAAGCCCCGCCCCATCGCGGTAAGCCCCGCCCCCGGCACCGACGCTATGCAATGCACTGCATGTTTCCATCTGTACCGGGCTTAAGCCGGTAAGCCCCGCCCCATCGCGGTAAGCCCCGCCCCCCGGCACCGACGCTACGCAACGCACTGCAAATTGCCGACTGTACCGGGCTTAAGCCGGTAAGCCCCGCCCCCATCGCGGTAAGCCCCGCCCCCGGCACCGACGCTATGCAATGCACTGCAAGTTGCCGACTGTACCGGGCTTAAGCCGGTAAGCCACGCCCCCATCGCGCGGGCATGTTCAATAAAACAAATGGCGGTGCTATGCCATGAGAAGTAACAGCGGCCCCAGCGCAAAAGGTAACGAAGTGTTGCGTCTGCTGAAGAGGTGGCAGTAAGCATTGCGTGTTGTCAACTGTACCAGGCTAAAGCCGGTAAGCCCCGCCCCCACCCAATGCACGTGGCCAATCATACCAGGCTTAAGCCGGCGAGCCACGCCCCCTGCGCCGACCCAATGCTATGTAATTCACTGCAATGCAATTGGTTTTTTGCCCTTAGTGGGAGTTGAACCCAGGACCCCAGCGCTGCAAGGCTACTGTGCTAACCACTGAACCACCGTGCTGCCTCTACTCCAATGCAATTTAAATGAGGGCATGTTTAAAAAAACAAGTGGCGGTGCTATGTTATGAAAAGTAGCAGCCGCTTCAGCGCCAAAGGAAATGATGGGTTGCGTCTGCTGAAAAGGTGACAGTAAGCATTGCATGTTGCCATAGTTGCACACTGTACCTGGCATGACGCGGTAAGCCCCGCCCCCATGGCGGTAAGCCCCGCCCCCGGCACCGACGCTACGCAATGCACTGTGTGTTGCCGACTGTACAGGGCTTAAGCCGGTAAGCCCCGCCCCATCGCGGTAAGCCCCGCCCCCGGCACCGACGCTATGCAATGCACTGCATGTTTCCACTGTACCGGGCTTAAGCCGGTAAGCCCCGACCCCATGCAATGCAAGTCCGACTGTACCGGCTTAAGCCGGTAAGCCCCGCCCCCGGCACCGACGCTACGCAATGCACTGCAAATTGCCGACTGTACCGGGCTTAAGCCGGTAAGCCCCGCCCCATCGCGGTAAGCCCCGCCCCCGGCACCGACGCTACGCAATGCACTGCAAGTTGCCGACTGTACCGGGCTTAAGCCGGTAAGCCCCGCCCCCGGCACCGACGCTATGCAATGCACTGCAAGTTGCCGACTGTACCGGGCTTAAGCCGGTAAGCCCCGCCCCATCGCGGTAAGCCCCGCCCCCCGGCACCGACGCTACGCACTGCACTGCAAATTGCCGACTGTACCGGGCTTAAGCCGGTAAGCCCCGCCCCCATCGCGGTAAGCCCCGCCCCCGGCACCGACGCTATGCAATGCACTGCAAGTTGCCGACTGTACCGGGCTTAAGCCGGTAAGCCACGCCCCCATCGCGCGGGCATGTTCAATAAAACAAATGGCGGTGCTATGCCATGAGAAGTAACAGCGGCCCCAGCGCAAAAGGTAACGAAGTGTTGCGTCTGCTGAAGAGGTGGCAGTAAGCATTGCGTGTTGTCAACTGTACCAGGCTAAAGCCGGTAAGCCCCGCCCCCACCCAATGCACGTGGCCAATCATACCAGGCTTAAGCCGGCGAGCCACGCCCCCTGCGCCGACCCAATGCTATGTAATTCACTGCAATGCAATTGGTTTTTTGCCCTTAGTGGGAGTTGAACCCAGGACCCCAGCGCTGCAAGGCTACTGTGCTAACCACTGAGCCACCGTGCTGCCTCTACTCCAATGCAATTTAAATGAGGGCATGTTTAAAAAAACAAGTGGCGGTGCTATGTTATGAAAAGTAGCAGCCGCTTCAGCGCCAAAGGAAATGATGGGTTGCGTCTGCTGAAAAGGTGACAGTAAGCATTGCATGTTGCCATAGTTGCACACTGTACCTGGCATGACGCGGTAAGCCCCGCCCCCATGGCGGTAAGCCCCGCCCCCGGCACCGACAATACGCAATGCACTGTGTGTTGCCGACTGTACAGGGCTTAAGCCGGTAAGTCCCGCCCCATCGCGGTAAGCCCCGCCCCCGGCACCGACGCTATGCAATGCACTGCATGTTTCCATCTGTACCGGGCTTAAGCCGGTAAGCCCCGCCCCATCGCGGTAAGCCCCGCCCCCGGCACCGACGCTACGCAATGCACTGCAAGTTGCCGACTGTACCGGGCTTAAGCCGGTAAGCCCCGCCCCCGGCACCGACGCTATGCAATGCACTGCAAGTTGCCGACTGTACCGGGCTTAAGCCGGTAAGCCCCGCCCCATCGCGGTAAGCCCCGCCCCCCGGCACCGACGCTACGCACTGCACTGCCAATTGCCGACTGTACCGGGCTTAAGCCGGTAAGCCCCGCCCCCATCGCGGTAAGCCCCGCCCCCGGCACCGACGCTATGCAATGCACTGCAAGTTGCCGACTGTACCGGGCTTAAGCCGGTAAGCCACGCCCCCATCGCGCGGGCATGTTCAATAAAACAAATGGCGGTGCTATGCCATGAGAAGTAACAGCGGCCCCAGCGCAAAAGGTAACGAAGTGTTGCGTCTGCTGAAGAGGTGGCAGTAAGCATTGCGTGTTGTCAACTGTACCAGGCTAAAGCCGGTAAGCCCCGCCCCCACCCAATGCACGTGACCAATCATACCAGGCTTAAGCCGGCGAGCCACGCCCCCTGCGCCGACCCAATGCTATGTAATTCACTGCAATGCAATTGGTTTTTTGCCCTTAGTGGGAGTTGAACCCAGGACCCCAGCGCTGCAAGGCTACTGTGCTAACCACTGAGCCACCGTGCTGCCTCTACTCCAATGCAATTTAAATGAGGGCATGTTTAAAAAACAAGTGGCGGTGCTATGTTATGAAAAGTAGCAGCCGCTTCAGCGCCAAAGGAAATGATGGGTTGCGTCTGCTGAAAAGGTGACAGTAAGCATTGCATGTTGCCATAGTTGCACACTGTACCTGGCATGACGCGGTAAGCCCCGCCCCCATGGCGGTAAGCCCCGCCCCCGGCACCGACGCTACGCAATGCACTGTATGTTGCCGACTGTACAGGGCTTAAGCCGGTAAGCCCCGCCCCATCGCGGTAAGCCCCGCCCCCCGGCACCGACGCTATGCAATGCACTGCATGTTTCCATCTGTACCGGGCTTAAGCCGGTAAGCCCCGCCCCATCGCGGTATGCCCCGCCCCCCGGCACCGACGCTACGCAACGCACTGCAAATTGCCGACTGTACCGGGCTTAAGCCGGTAAGCCCCGCCCCCATCGCGGTAAGCCCCGCCCCCGGCACCGACGCTATGCAATGCACTGCAAGTTGCCGACTGTACCGGGCTTAAGCCGGTAAGCCACGCCCCCATCGCGCGGGCATGTTCAATAAAACAAATGGCGGTGCTATGCCATGAGAAGTAACAGCGGCCCCAGCGCAAAAGGTAACGAAGTGTTGCGTCTGCTGAAGAGGTGGCAGTAAGCATTGCGTGTTGTCAACTGTACCAGGCTAAAGCCGGTAAGCCCCGCCCCCACCCAATGCACGTGGCCAATCATACCAGGCTTAAGCCGGCGAGCCACGCCCCCTGCGCCGACCCAATGCTATGTAATTCACTGCAATGCAATTGGTTTTTTGCCCTTAGTGGGAGTTGAACCCAGGACCCCAGCGCTGCAAGGCTACTGTGCTAACCACTGAACCACCGTGCTGCCTCTACTCCAATGCAATTTAAATGAGGGCATGTTTAAAAAACAAGTGGCGGTGCTATGTTATGAAAAGTAGCAGCCGCTTCAGCGCCAAAGGAAATGATGGGTTGCGTCTGCTGAAAAGGTGACAGTAAGCATTGCATGTTGCCATAGTTGCACACTGTACCTGGCATGACGCGGTAAGCCCCGCCCCCATGGCGGTAAGCCCACCCCCGGCACCGACGCTACGCAATGCACTGTGTGTTGCCGACTGTACAGGGCTTAAGCCGGTAAGCCCCGCCCCATCGCGGTAAGCCCCGCCCCCGGCACCGACGCTATGCAATGCACTGCATGTTTCCATCTGTACCGGGCTTAAGCCGGTAAGCCCCGCCCCCTGCGCCGACGCAATGCAATGCACTGCAAGTTGCCGACTGTACCGGGCTTAAGCCGGTAAGCCCCGCCCCCGGCACCGACGCTATGCAATGCACTGCAAGTTGCCGACTGTACCGGGCTTAAGCCGGTAAGCCCCGCCCCATCGCGGTAAGCCCCGCCCCCCGGCACCGACGCTACGCAACGCACTGCAAATTGCCGACTGTACCGGGCTTAAGCCGGTAAGCCCCGCCCCCGGCACCGACGCTATGCAATGCACTGCAAGTTGCCGACTGTACCGGGCTTAAGCCGGTAAGCCACGCCCCCATCGCGCGGGCATGTTCAATAAAACAAATGGCGGTGCTATGCCATGAGAAGTAACAGCGGCCCCAGCGCAAAAGGTAACGAAGTGTTGCGTCTGCTGAAGAGGTGGCAGTAAGCATTGCGTGTTGTCAACTGTACCAGGCTAAAGCCGGTAAGCCCCGCCCCCACCCAATGCACGTGGCCAATCATACCAGGCTTAAGCCGGCGAGCCACGCCCCCTGCGCCGACCCAATGCTATGTAATTCACTGCAATGCAATTGGTTTTTTGCCCTTAGTGGGAGTTGAACCCAGGACCCCAGCGCTGCAAGGCTACTGTGCTAACCACTGAGCCACCGTGCTGCCTCTACTCCAATGCAATTTAAATGAGGGCATGTTTAAAAAAACAAGTGGCGGTGCTATGTTATGAAAAGTAGCAGCCGCTTCAGCGCCAAAGGAAATGATGGGTTGCGTCTGCTGAAAAGGTGACAGTAAGCATTGCATGTTGCCATAGTTGCACACTGTACCTGGCATGACGCGGTAAGCCCCGCCCCCATGGCGGTAAGCCCCGCCCCCGGCACCGACGCTACGCAATGCACTGTATGTTGCCGACTGTACAGGGCTTAAGCCGGTAAGCCCCGCCCCATCGCGGTAAGCCCCGCCCCCGGCACCGACGCTATGCAATGCACTGCATGTTTCCATCTGTACCGGGCTTAAGCCGGTAAGCCCCGCCCCATCGCGGTATGCCCCGCCCCCCCGGCACCGACGCTACGCAACGCACTGCAAATTGCCGACTGTACCGGGCTTAAGCCGGTAAGCCCCGCCCCCATCGCGGTAAGCCCCGCCCCCGGCACCGACGCTATGCAATGCACTGCAAGTTGCCGACTGTACCGGGCTTAAGCCGGTAAGCCACGCCCCCATCGCGCGGGCATGTTCAATAAAACAAATGGCGGTGCTATGCCATGAGAAGTAACAGCGGCCCCAGCGCAAAAGGTAACGACGTGTTGCGTCTGCTGAAGAGGTGGCAGTAAGCATTGCGTGTTGTCAACTGTACCAGGCTAAAGCCGGTAAGCCCCGCCCCCACCCAATATACGTGGCCAATCATACCAGGCTTAAGCCGGCGAGCCACGCCCCCTGCGCCGACCCAATGCTATGTAATTCACTGCAATGCAATTGGTTTTTTGCCCTTAGTGGGAGTTGAACCCAGGACCCCAGCGCTGCAAGGCTACTGTGCTAACCACTGAAGCCACCGTGCTGCCTCTACTCCAATGCAATTTAAATGAGGGCATGTTTAAAAAAACAAGTGGCGGTGCTATGTTATGAAAAGTAGCAGCCGCTTCAGCGCCAAAGGAAATGATGGGTTGCGTCTGCTGAAAAGGTGACAGTAAGCATTGCATGTTGCCATAGTTGCACACTGTACCTGGCATTAGGCGGTAAGCCCCGCCCCCATCGCGGTAAGCCCCGCCCCCGGCACCGACATACGCAATGCACTGTGTGTTGCCGACTGTACAGGGCTTAAGCCGGTAAGTCCCGCCCCATCGCGGTAAGCCCCGCCCCCGGCACCGACGCTATGCAATGCACTGCATGTTTCCATCTGTACCGGGCTTAAGCCGGTAAGCCCCGCCCCATCGCGGTAAGCCCCGCCCCCGGCACCGACGCTACGCAATGCACTGCAAGTTGCCGACTGTACCGGGCTTAAGCCGGTAAGCCCCGCCCCCGGCACCGACGCTATGCAATGCACTGCAAGTTGCCGACTGTACCGGGCTTAAGCCGGTAAGCCCCGCCCCATCGCGGTAAGCCCCGCCCCCCGGCACCGACGCTACGCACGCACTGCAAATTGCCGACTGTACCGGGCTTAAGCCGGTAAGCCCCGCCCCCATCGCGGTAAGCCCCGCCCCCGGCACCGACGCTATGCAATGCACTGCAAGTTGCCGACTGTACCGGGCTTAAGCCGGTAAGCCACGCCCCCATCGCGCGGGCATGTTCAATAAACAAATGGCGGTGCTATGCCATGAGAAGTAACAGCGGCCCCAGCGCAAAAGGTAACGAAGTGTTGCGTCTGCTGAAGAGGTGGCAGTAAGCATTGCGTGTTGTCAACTGTACCAGGCTAAAGCCGGTAAGCCCCGCCCCCACCCAATGCACGTGGCCAATCATACCAGGCTTAAGCCGGCGAGCCACGCCCCCTGCGCCGACCCAATGCTATGTAATTCACTGCAATGCAATTGGTTTTTTGCCCTTAGTGGGAGTTGAACCCAGGACCCCAGCGCTGCAAGGCTACTGTGCTAACCACTGAGCCACCGTGCTGCCTCTACTCCAATGCAATTTAAATGAGGGCATGTTTAAAAAACAAGTGGCGGTGCTATGTTATGAAAAGTAGCAGCCGCTTCAGCGCCAAAGGAAATGATGGGTTGCGTCTGCTGAAAAGGTGACAGTAAGCATTGCATGTTGCCATAGTTGCACACTGTACCTGGCATGACGCGGTAAGCCCCGCCCCCATGGCGGTAAGCCCCGCCCCCGGCACCGACGCTACGCAATGCACTGTGTGTTGCCGACTGTACAGGGCTTAAGCCGGTAAGCCCCGCCCCATCGCGGTAAGCCCCGCCCCCGGCACCGACGCTATGCAATGCACTGCATGTTTCCATCTGTACCGGGCTTAAGCCGGTAAGCCCCGCCCCATCGCGGTCCGAACCGCCCCCCGCCCCCGGCACCGACGCTACGCAATGCACTGCAAGTTGCCGACTGTACCGGGCTTAAGCCGGTAAGCCCCGCCCCATCGCGGTACGCACCGACGCTATGCAATGCACTGCAAGTTGCCGACTGTACCGGGCTTAAGCCGGTAAGCCCCGCCCCCGGCACCGACGCTATGCAATGCACTGCAAGTTGCCGACTGTACAGGGCTTAAGCCGGTAAGCCCCGCCCCATCGCGGTAAGCCCCGCCCCCGGCACCGACGCTATGCAATGCACTGCAAATTGCCGACTGTACCGGGCTTAAGCCGGTAAGCCCCGCCCCCATCGCGGTAAGCCCCGCCCCCGGCACCGACGCTATGCAATGCACTGCAAGTTGCCGACTGTACCGGGCTTAAGCCGGTAAGCCACGCCCCCATCGCGCGGGCATGTTCAATAAAACAAATGGCGGTGCTATGCCATGAGAAGTAACAGCGGCCCCAGCGCAAAAGGTAACGAAGTGTTGCGTCTGCTGAAGAGGTGGCAGTAAGCATTGCGTGTTGTCAACTGTACCAGGCTAAAGCCGGTAAGCCCCGCCCCCACCCAATGCACGTGGCCAATCATACCAGGCTTAAGCCGGCGAGCCACGCCCCCTGCGCCGACCCAATGCTATGTAATTCACTGCAATGCAATTGGTTTTTTGCCCTTAGTGGGAGTTGAACCCAGGACCCCAGCGCTGCAAGGCTACTGTGCTAACCACTGAGCCACCGTGCTGCCTCTACTCCAATGCAATTTAAATGAGGGCATGTTTAAAAAACAAGTGGCGGTGCTATGTTATGAAAAGTAGCAGCCGCTTCAGCGCCAAAGGAAATGATGGGTTGCGTCTGCTGAAAAGGTGACAGTAAGCATTGCATGTTGCCATAGTTGCACACTGTACCTGGCATGACGCGGTAAGCCCCGCCCCCATGGCGGTAAGCCCCGCCCCCGGCACCGACGCTACGCAATGCACTGTGTGTTGCCGACTGTACAGGGCTTAAGCCGGTAAGCCCCGCCCCATCGCGGTAAGCCCCGCCCCCGGCACCGACGCTATGCAATGCACTGCATGTTTCCATCTGTACCGGGCTTAAGCCGGTAAGCCCCGCCCCATCGCGGTAAGCCCCGCCCCCGGCACCGACGCTACGCAATGCACTGCAAGTTGCCGACTGTACCGGGCTTAAGCCGGTAAGCCCCGCCCCCGGCACCGACGCTATGCAATGCACTGCAAGTTGCCGACTGTACCGGGCTTAAGCCGGTAAGCCCCGCCCCATCGCGGTAAGCCCCGCCCCCCGGCACCGACGCTACGCACTGCACTGCAAATTGCCGACTGTACCGGGCTTAAGCCGGTAAGCCCCGCCCCCATCGCGGTAAGCCCCGCCCCCGGCACCGACGCTATGCAATGCACTGCAAGTTGCCGACTGTACCGGGCTTAAGCCGGTAAGCCACGCCCCCATCGCGCGGGCATGTTCAATAAAACAAATGGCGGTGCTATGCCATGAGAAGTAACAGCGGCCCCAGCGCAAAAGGTAACGAAGTGTTGCGTCTGCTGAAGAGGTGGCAGTAAGCATTGCGTGTTGTCAACTGTACCAGGCTAAAGCCGGTAAGCCCCGCCCCCACCCAATGCACGTGGCCAATCATACCAGGCTTAAGCCGGCGAGCCACGCCCCCTGCGCCGACCCAATGCTATGTAATTCACTGCAATGCAATTGGTTTTTTGCCCTTAGTGGGAGTTGAACCCAGGACCCCAGCGCTGCAAGGCTACTGTGCTAACCACTGAGCCACCGTGCTGCCTCTACTCCAATGCAATTTAAATGAGGGCATGTTTAAAAAAACAAGTGGCGGTGCTATGTTATGAAAAGTAGCAGCCGCTTCAGCGCCAAAGGAAATGATGGGTTGCGTCTGCTGAAAAGGTGACAGTAAGCATTGCATGTTGCCATAGTTGCACACTGTACCTGGCATGACGCGGTAAGCCCCGCCCCCATGGCGGTAAGCCCCGCCCCCGGCACCGACGCTACGCAATGCACTGTATGTTGCCGACTGTACAGGGCTTAAGCCGGTAAGCCCCGCCCCATCGCGGTAAGCCCCGCCCCCGGCACCGACGCTATGCAATGCACTGCATGTTTCCATCTGTACCGGGCTTAAGCCGGTAAGCCCCGCCCCATCGCGGTAAGCCCCGCCCCCCGGCACCGACGCTACGCAACGCACTGCAAATTGCCGACTGTACCGGGCTTAAGCCGGTAAGCCCCGCCCCCATCGCGGTAAGCCCCGCCCCCGGCACCGACGCTATGCAATGCACTGCAAGTTGCCGACTGTACCGGGCTTAAGCCGGTAAGCCACGCCCCCATCGCGCGGGCATGTTCAATAAAACAAATGGCGGTGCTATGCCATGAGAAGTAACAGCGGCCCCAGCGCAAAAGGTAACGAAGTGTTGCGTCTGCTGAAGAGGTGGCAGTAAGCATTGCGTGTTGTCAACTGTACCAGGCTAAAGCCGGTAAGCCCCGCCCCCACCCAATGCACGTGGCCAATCATACCAGGCTTAAGCCGGCGAGCCACGCCCCCTGCGCCGACCCAATGCTATGTAATTCACTGCAATGCAATTGGTTTTTTGCCCTTAGTGGGAGTTGAACCCAGGACCCCAGCGCTGCAAGGCTACTGTGCTAACCACTGAACCACCGTGCTGCCTCTACTCCAATGCAATTTAAATGAGGGCATGTTTAAAAAACAAGTGGCGGTGCTATGTTATGAAAAGTAGCAGCCGCTTCAGCGCCAAAGGAAATGATGGGTTGCGTCTGCTGAAAAGGTGACAGTAAGCATTGCATGTTGCCATAGTTGCACACTGTACCTGGCATGACGCGGTAAGCCCCGCCCCCATGGCGGTAAGCCCCGCCCCCGGCACCGACGCTACGCAATGCACTGTGTGTTGCCGACTGTACAGGGCTTAAGCCGGTAAGCCCCGCCCCATCGCGGTAAGCCCCGCCCCCGGCACCGACGCTATGCAATGCACTGCAAGTTGCCGACTGTACCGGGCTTAAGCCGGTAAGCCCCGCCCCCGGCACCGACGCTATGCAATGCACTGCAAGTTGCCGACTGTACCGGGCTTAAGCCGGTAAGCCCCGCCCCCGGCACCGACGCTATGCAATGCACTGCAAGTTGCCGACTGTACCGGGCTTAAGCCGGTAAGCCCCGCCCCATAGCGGTAAGCCCCGCCCCCCGGCACCGACGCTACGCAACGCACTGCAAATTGCCGACTGTACCGGGCTTAAGCCGGTAAGCCCCGCCCCCGGCACCGACGCTATGCAATGCACTGCAAGTTGCCGACTGTACCGGGCTTAAGCCGGTAAGCCGCCCCCATCGCGCGGGCATGTTCAATAAAACAAATGGCGGTGCTATGCCATGAGAAGTAACAGCGGCCCCAGCGCAAAAGGTAACGAAGTGTTGCGTCTGCTGAAGAGGTGGCAGTAAGCATTGCGTGTTGTCAACTGTACCAGGCTAAAGCCGGTAAGCCCCGCCCCCACCCAATGCACGTGGCCAATCATACCAGGCTTAAGCCGGCGAGCCACGCCCCCTGCGCCGACCCAATGCTATGTAATTCACTGCAATGCAATTGGTTTTTTGCCCTTAGTGGGAGTTGAACCCAGGACCCCAGCGCTGCAAGGCTACTGTGCTAACCACTGAGCCACCGTGCTGCCTCTACTCCAATGCAATTTAAATGAGGGCATGTTTAAAAAACAAGTGGCGGTGCTATGTTATGAAAAGTAGCAGCCGCTTCAGCGCCAAAGGAAATGATGGGTTGCGTCTGCTGAAAAGGTGACAGTAAGCATTGCATGTTGCCATAGTTGCACACTGTACCTGGCATGACGCGGTAAGCCCGCCCCATGGCGGTAAGCCCCGCCCCCGGCACCGACGCTACGCAATGCACTGTGTGTTGCCGACTGTACAGGGCTTAAGCCGGTAAGCCCCGCCCCATCGCGGTAAGCCCCGCCCCCCGGCACCGACGCTATGCAATGCACTGCATGTTTCATCTG
This sequence comes from Dendropsophus ebraccatus, assembly GCF_027789765.1. Taxonomy (NCBI): domain Eukaryota; kingdom Metazoa; phylum Chordata; class Amphibia; order Anura; family Hylidae; genus Dendropsophus; species Dendropsophus ebraccatus. The sequence goes on along the minus strand of NW_027210399.1, from coordinate 6,670 downwards.
TACCGGGCTTAAGCCGGTAAGCCCCGCCCATCGCGGTAAGCCCCGCCCCCCGGCACCGACGCTACGCAACGCACTGCAAATTGCCGACTGTACCGGGCTTAAGCCGGTAAGCCCCGCCCCCATCGCGTAAGCCCCGCCCCCGGCACCGACGCTATGCAATGCACTGCAAGTTGCCGACTGTACCGGCTTAAGCCCGGTAAGCCACGCCCCCATCGCGCGGGCATGTTCAATAAAACAAATGGCGGTGCTATGCCATGAGAAGTAACAGCGGCCCCAGCGCAAAAGGTAACGAAGTGTTGCGTCTGCTGAAGAGGTGGCAGTAAGCATTGCGTGTTGTCAACTGTACCAGGCTAAAGCCGGTAAGCCCCGCCCCCACCCAATACGTGGCCAATCATACCAGGCTTAAGCCGGCGAGCCACGCCCCCTGCGCCGACCCAATGCTATGTAATTCACTGCAATGCAATTGGTTTTTTGCCCTTAGTGGGAGTTGAACCCAGGACCCCAGCGCTGCAAGGCTACTGTGCTAACCACTGAGCCACCGTGCTGCCTCTACTCCAATGCAATTTAAATGAGGGCATGTTTAAAAAAACAAGTGGCGGTGCTATGTTATGAAAAGTAGCAGCCGCTTCAGCGCCAAAGGAAATGATGGGTTGCGTCTGCTGAAAAGGTGACAGTAAGCATTGCATGTTGCCATAGTTGCACACTGTACCTGGCATGACGCGGTAAGCCCCGCCCCCATGGCGGTAAGCCCGCCCCCGGCACCGACGCTACGCAATGCACTGTGTGTTGCCGACTGTACAGGGCTTAAGCCGGTAAGCCCCGCCCCATCGCGGTAAGCCCCGCCCCGGCACCGACGCTATGCAATGCACTGCATGTTTCCATCTGTACCGGGCTTAAGCCGGTAAGCCCCGCCCCATCGCGGTAAGCCCCGCCCCCGGCACCGACGCTACGCAATGCACTGCAAGTTGCCGACTGTACCGGGCTTAAGCCGGTAAGCCCCGCCCCCGGCACCGACGCTATGCAATGCACTGCAAGTTGCCGACTGTACCGGGCTTAAGCCGGTAAGCCCCCGCCCCATCGCGGTAAGCCCGCCCCCCGGCACCGACGCTACGCACTGCACTGCAAATTGCCGACTGTACCGGGCTTAAGCCGGTAAGCCCCGCCCCCATCGCGGTAAGCCCCGCCCCCGGCACCGACGCTATGCAATGCACTGCAAGTTGCCGACTGTACCGGGCTTAAGCCGGTAAGCCACGCCCCCATCGCGCGGGCATGTTCAATAAAACAAATGGCGGTGCTATGCCATGAGAAGTAACAGCGGCCCCAGCGCAAAAGGTAACGAAGTGTTGCGTCTGCTGAAGAGGTGGCAGTAAGCATTGCGTGTTGTCAACTGTACCAGGCTAAAGCCGGTAAGCCCCGCCCCCACCCAATGCACGTGGCCAATCATACCAGGCTTAAGCCGGCGAGCCACGCCCCCTGCGCCGACCCAATGCTATGTAATTCACTGCAATGCAATTGGTTTTTTGCCCTTAGTGGGAGTTGAACCCAGGACCCCAGCGCTGCAAGGCTACTGTGCTAACCACTGAGCCACCGTGCTGCCTCTACTCCATGCAATTTAAATGAGGGCATGTTTAAAAAAACAAGTGGCGGTGCTATGTTATGAAAAGTAGCAGCCGCTTCAGCGCCAAAGGAAATGATGGGTTGCGTCTGCTGAAAAGGTGACAGTAAGCATTGCATGTTGCCATAGTTGCACACTGTACCTGGCATGACGCGGTAAGCCCCGCCCCCATGGCGGTAAGCCCCGCCCCCGGCACCGACGCTACGCAATGCACTGTGTGTTGCCGACTGTACAGGGCTTAAGCCGGTAAGCCCCGCCCCATCGCGGTAAGCCCCGCCCCCGGCACCGACGCTATGCAATGCACTGCATGTTTCCATCTGTACCCGGGCTTAAGCCGGTAAGCCCCGCCCCATCGCGGTAAGCCCCGCCCCCGGCACCGACGCTACGCAACGCACTGCAAGTGCCGACTGTACCGGGCTTAAGCCGGTAAGCCCCGCCCCCATCGCGGTAAGCCCCCCCCCCGGCACCGACGCTATGCAATGCACTGCAAGTTGCCGACTGTACCGGGCTTAAGCCGGTAAGCCACGCCCCCATCGCGCGGGCATGTTCAATAAAAACAATGGCGGTGCTATGCCATGAGAAGTAACAGCGGCCCCAGCGCAAAAGGTAACGAAGTGTTGCGTCTGCTGAAGAGGTGGCAGTAAGCATTGCGTGTTGTCAACTGTACCAGGCTAAAGCCGGTAAGCCCCCCCCCCCCAATGCACGTGGCCCAACATACCAGGCTTAAGCCGGCGAGCCACGCCCCCTGCGCCGACCCAATGCTATGTAATTCACTGCAATGCAATTGGTTTTTTGCCCTTAGTGGGAGTTGAACCCAGGACCCCAGCGCTGCAAGGCTACTGTGCTAACCACTGAACCACCGTGCTGCCTCTACTCCAATGCAATTTAAATGAGGGCATGTTTTAAAAAACAATGGCGGTGCTATGTTATGAAAAGTAGCAGCCGCTTCAGCGCCAAAGGAAATGATGGGTTGCGTCTGCTGAAAAGGTGACAGTAAGCATTGCATGTTGCCATAGTTGCACACTGTACCTGGCATGACGCGGTAAGCCCCGCCCCCATGGCGGTAAGCCCCGCCCCCGGCACCGACGCTACGCAATGCACTGTGTGTTGCCGACTGTACAGGGCTTAAGCCGGTAAGCCCCGCCCCATCGCGGTAAGCCCCGCCCCCGGCACCGACGCTATGCAATGCACTGCATGTTTCCATCTGTACCGGGGCTTAAGCCCGGTACGCCCCGCCCCCGGCACCGACGCTACGCAATGCACTGCAAGTTGCCGACTGTACCGGGCTTACGCCGGTAAGCCCCGCCCCCGGCACCGACGCTATGCAATGCACTGCAAGTTGCCGACTGTACCGGCTTAAGCCGGTAAGCCCCGCCCCATCGCGGTAAGCCCCGCCCCCCGGCACCGACGCTACGCAACGCACTGCAAATTGCCGACTGTACCGGGCTTAAGCCGGTAAGCCCGCCCCTCGCGGGCCACCGACGCTATGCAATGCACTGCAAGTTGCCGACTGTACCGGGCTTAAGCCGGTAAGCCACGCCCCCATCGCGCGGGCATGTTCAATAAAACAATGGCGGTGCTATGCCATGAGAAGTAACAGCGGCCCCAGCGCAAAAGGTAACGAAGTGTTGCGTCTGCTGAAGAGGTGGCAGTAAGCATTGCGTGTTGTCAACTGTACCAGGCTAAAGCCGGTAAGCCCCGCCCCCACCCAATGCACGTGGCCAATCATACCAGGCTTAAGCCGGCGAGCCACGCCCCCTGCGCCGACCACAATGCTATGTAATTCACTGCAATGCATTGGTTTTTTGCCCTTAGTGGGAGTTGAACCCAGGACCCCAGCGCTGCAAGGCTACTGTGCTAACCACTGAGCCACCGTGCTGCCTCTACTCCAATGCAATTTAAATGAGGGCATGTTTAAAAAAACAAGTGGCGGTGCTATGTTATGAAAAGTAGCAGCCGCTTCAGCGCCAAAGGAAATGATGGGTTGCGTCTGCTGAAAAGGTGACAGTAAGCATTGCATGTTGCCATAGTTGCACACTGTACCTGGCATGACGCGGTAAGCCCCGCCCCCATGGCGGTAAGCCCCGCCCCCGGCACCGACGCTACGCAATGCACTGTGTGTTGCCGACTGTACAGGGCTTAAGCCGGTAAGCCCCGCCCCATCGCGGTAAGCCCCGCCCCCGGCACCGACGCTATGCAATGCACTGCATGTTTCCATCTGTACCGGGCTTAAGCCGGTAAGCCCCGCCCCATCGCGGTAAGCCCCGCCCCCCCGGCACCGACGCTACGCAACGCACTGCAAATTGCCGACTGTACCGGGCTTAAGCCGGTAAGCCCCGCCCCCACCCGGTAAGCCCCGCCCCCGGCACCGACGCTATGCAATGCACTGCAAGTTGCCGACTGTACCGGGCTTAAGCCGGTAAGCCACGCCCCCATCGCGCGGGCATGTTCAATAAAACAAATGGCGGTGCTATGCCATGAGAAGTAACAGCGGCCCCAGCGCAAAAGGTAACGAAGTGTTGCGTCTGCTGAAGAGGTGGCAGTAAGCATTGCGTGTTGTCAACTGTACCAGGCTTAAGCCGGTAAGCCCCGCCCCCACCCAATGCACGTGGCCAATCATACCAGGCTTAAGCCGGCGAGCCACGCCCCCTGCGCCGACCCAATGCTATGTAATTCACTGCAATGCAATTGGTTTTTTGCCCTTAGTGGGAGTTGAACCCAGGACCCCAGCGCTGCAAGGCTACTGTGCTAACCACTGAGCCACCGTGCTGCCTCTACTCCAATGCAATTTAAATGAGGGCATGTTTTAAAAAACAAGTGGCGGTGCTATGTTATGAAAAGTAGCAGCCGCTTCAGCGCCAAAGGAAATGATGGGTTGCGTCTGCTGAAAAGGTGACAGTAAGCATTGCATGTTGCCATAGTTGCACACTGTACCTGGCATGACGCGGTAAGCCCCGCCCCCATGGCGGTAAGCCCCGCCCCCGGCACCGACGCTACGCAATGCACTGTGTGTTGCCGACTGTACAGGGCTTAAGCCGGTAAGCCCCGCCCCATTGCGGTAAGCCCCGCCCCCGGCACCGACGCTATGCAATGCACTGCATGTTTCCATCTGTACCGGGCTTAAGCCGGTAATAGCCCCCGCCCCCGGCACCGACGCAATGCAATGCACTGCAAGTTGCCGACTGTACGGGCTTAAGCCGGTAAGCCCCGCCCCCCACACGACGCTATGCAATGCCTGCAAGTTGCCGACTGTACCGGGCTTAAGCCGGTAAGCCCCGCCCCCACGCGGTAGCCCCGCCCCCCGGCACCGACGCTACGCAACGCACTGCAAATTGCCGACTGTACCGGCTTAAGCCGGTAAGCCCCGCCCGCGCCCCGCCGGCACCGACGCTATGCAATGCACTGCAAGTTGCCGACTGTACCGGGCTTAAGCCGGTAAGCCACGCCCCCATCGCGCGGGCATGTTCAATAAAACAAATGGCGGTGCTATGCCATGAGAAGTAACAGCGGCCCCAGCGCAAAAGGTAACGAAGTGTTGCGTCTGCTGAAGAGGTGGCAGTAAGCATTGCGTGTTGTCAACTGTACCAGGCTAAAGCCGGTAAGCCCCGCCCCCACCCAATGCACGGGCCCATCATACCAGGCTTAAGCCGGCGAGCCACGCCCCCTGCGCCGACCCAATGCTATGTAATTCACTGCAATGCAATTGGTTTTTTGCCCTTAGTGGGAGTTAACCCAGGACCCAGCGCTGCAAGGCTACTGTGCTAACCACTGAACCACCGTGCTGCCTCTACTCCAATGCAATTAAATGAGGGCATGTTTAAAAAACAAGTGGCGGTGCTATGTTATGAAAAGTAGCAGCCGCTTCAGCGCCAAAGGAAATGATGGGTTGCGTCTGCTGAAAAGGTGACAGTAAGCATTGCATGTTGCCATAGTTGCACACTGTACCTGGCATGACGCGGTAAGCCCCGCCCCCATGGCGGTAAGCCCCGCCCCCGGCACCGACGCTACGCAATGCACTGTGTGTTGCCGACTGTACAGGGCTTAAGCCATAAGCCCCGCCCCATCGCGGTAAGCCCCGCCCCCCGGCACCGACGCTATGCAATGCACTGCTGTTGCCATCTGTACCGGGCTTAAGCCGGTAAGCCCCGCCCCATCGCGGTAAGCCCCGCCCCCCGGCACCGACGCTCCGCAACGCACTGCAAATTTGCCGACTGTACCGGGCTTAAGCACGGTAAGCCCCGCCCCATCGCGGTAAGCCCCGCCCCCGGCCCGACGCTATGCAATGCACTGCAAGTTGCCGACTGTACCGGGCTTAAGCCGGTAAGCCACGCCCCCATCGCGCGGGCATGTTCAATAAAACAAATGGCGGTGCTATGCCATGAGAAGTAACGGCGGCCCCAGCGCAAAAGGTAACGAAGTGTTGCGTCTGCTGAAGAGGTGGCAGTAAGCATTGCGTGTTGTCAACTGTACCAGGCTAAAGCCGGTAAGCCCCCCCCCACCCAATGCACGTGGCCCATCATACCAGGCTTAAGCCGGCGAGCCACGCCCCCTGCGCCGACCCAATGCTATGTAATTCACTGCAATGCAATTGGTTTTTTGCCCTTAGTGGGAGTTGAACCCAGGACCCCAGCGCTGCAAGGCTACTGTGCTAACCACTGAACCACCGTGCTGCCTCTACTCCAATGCAATTTAAATGAGGGCATGTTTAAAAAAACAAGTGGCGGTGCTATGTTATGAAAAGTAGCAGCCGCTTCAGCGCCAAAGGAAATGATGGGTTGCGTCTGCTGAAAAGGTGACAGTAAGCATTGCATGTTTGCCATAGTTGCACACTGTACCTGGCATGACGCGGTAAGCCCCGCCCCATGGCGGTAAGCCCCGCCCCGGCACCGACGCTACGCAATGCACTGTGTGTTGCCGACTGTAACAGGGCTTAAGCCGGTAAGCCCCGCCCCATCGCGGTAAGCCCCGCCCCCGGCACCGACGCTACGCAATGCACTGCAAGTTTGCCGACTTACAGGGCTTAAGCCGGTAAGCCCCGCGCCCCGGCACCGACGC